>NC_139824.1:15681384-15698884 GCF_963457635.1 Microchirus variegatus
ATCGAACCCCAGAGAATCATGTCTCAGTGGCAGCTGGACGTCCTAGTCCTGGAGAGACGGTCAAAAAGAGACAAAAAGTTAGTGGCTTATTTGAGCTCAGTGCACTGAAATCCCAGTCATTTTTTTTGTTCACAATAGAGACAGATCGTCATAACATGCAGTGAGTGTGGGGGGGGGGGGGGTGCACTGTGAATAATAGCACCCCCTCCAGATTGTGTGACTAGCCATAACCCACTCCAAACACAAGAAGCAGACAGTTCACGAGCCTCTTTTTTCCCCCGCTCATGATTGCTGGTGTAGTGTTTGTGTGCACATGCACGTGCACGTATGAGTGTGTGCATGTGCATGCTCTGCCTCATAATGACCTCTTACGTGTCAGGATATCAAAGCCTATAATAGTCCATCTCTGTGCTTGTTGGCAGTTTACAGCTAAAAAACTCTTTGGTGTCACGATAACTGGTTTATATGGGTGGCATTTCACTGCCAAATGCCAGATACATTTTTATTTTTATTTTTTTATTTCGAAAGGGAAATTGTTAGTTCCGTTAGTAGAATGCCGAGTGGCAGATATTCACACTTAGAAAAAAGTGTCTCTAATTTTTTTTCCATCTGTGCCTCGTCTCCCCATTCTCCTACACTGTACATTTTACATTGGCTCCTTGTTTTCTTCTCTTTCCCTTATTGGTATATTTGGGACGGCTGAATAACACTTTTTTGTGTCACTAATAGACTTTTAAACAACTTAGCCATGAGACGTTTGTAATGTATAATGTCCCAACTCTGTGGTAGACATTTGCAGGCATCAGCAGTGAGTGTAGCGAGTGGCCAGTATTGAACCAATGCAATACGGAATATCATACTGTACACTCTTAGAAATAAGGGTTCCAAAAGGGTCCTTCTACAAGGGCTGAGGTTCTACCTGGAACAATTTGCTTCTGAAAAACCCTTTACCAAAGAAAGGGTTTTTCAAGGGTTCTTGGTAACACTAATGGTTCCAATAAGGACCATTTTGATCCAGAGAACCCTTTAAAACCCCTTTCCTGAATAAAGGGTTTTAAAAGGGTTCTTGGTGGAACCTTTATACATTTACCTTTATAACCTTTATAAACTTAATAATTTTATGTTTTTAGAATATCCCCCTCTCTCTCCACCCTCCATCATCCATATCAACCTTCTCTTTAGGGTTCACTTTTGCATCCTTGTCTCACACTGGGTGCATTTAAAGGGTTAAAATTCTAATTATTATTCAAAATTATATCGTTTTGGTCAGGACAGGACTTGATCAAAAAGATTTAACCCCCAAAAAAGCAGAAGAAAATATTCGTCTGTGCTATTTTCACAGCGTGGACATTTCTGTCCTTAGCAACTTGAGAGGCTAGTACATTCTAAATTGATGCTACGCAAAAAATAACAATGCTTCAAAGTCGGTATTTCTGGCTAATCTTTGACGTGTTCAAGACAGAATATGGAAAATATACAAAAGAAATTGTGTTGTTTTTTTGGAAGGGAACATTTCTGTCATCTAACGACTCAAGTGTACATTAGTTTCTGTTTGTGTGTGTCCTGGCTTTGGTGTGCGTTTGCAGAGTATGCATCTATATTCTGCTGCCTTGAAATGTTCCTGTTCCCCCCCTGCATGCCCGAGCAAGTTTTTCCTATAGACGGGCAACAATAGGTGCATCAACATAACTCGTAAAATTTCACAACAAAACATACACATCTATGCAGAGGGTCGAGAGCGCGGACCTCTGTGACGCTCACAGGCGGTGATGTGCGGTAATTGGCTCTATAGTCACCAGTCCAGAGACTTGGGTGGGCAGACGGTGCAACAAAAGTGTGTTTCCATGCGTCCATATTTATGCAGGTAAGTGTTTATATCGCCCAATATTCTGCTAGACTGACGGAAAATGGACAGACGCTTCCACACTGGCACAGCACTTTCATTCAAGCCTGGCTTCTAGCAAGCCTTGGGACTCGGTATAAAATGGGGGGAAGAAGTGGTTTGGATGCATGAGCAACAAGGTGAGAGAGGAATTAAATCTTAATTGTGTTCTCTTTTCAGCGCTCAGAAGCCAGAGGTCAACAGCTTTGCCGGTCTGGATGCTCGTATCAGGATGAAAAAGAACATGTTTGCCTACAGCCACCAACAGATCAGTATATATATAGTGTCAAAGTTACATTTATATTTGATCTACAGATTACAGTGTTGTGCTCGAAAGCTTTAACGGCGAGAAAAGACTTTCAGGGTTGTGTGGTGTCGGTACATTCGAGAGGTTTTTGAAAAACTACAGTGAGAAAGAAAGCTATAGCATACTATATTTATCCATTATAGTTATCCATTTCATTAGATGTCAAGTTATATTATATATATATATATATATATATATATACACACACATATATATATATATACATTCATATATATACATTTTTGTCCATAGCGACTTAAGAGGGTAGTAAATTCTAAGCTATAGCATATATAATGCTGTATAATGTATATATATATACATATATATATATAATATAAATTGACATCTAAGGAATTGGATAACTATAATGGATAAATATAGTATTCTATAGCTTGAGAATTTACTACCCCAGGCACTGTTTACCAGTTAGCTCCATTAGCTGCATTAGCTCCTTTTAGCGCCGTTAGCACACCTACAGTCGAACTGGAGCAGCCTGTTTATTAAACGAAAAGAGGAGCGCTACAAATAACCAGTGTACCTGTGTATTGCGTATGTGTGCCTCTGTTTTTAAAAGTTTGCGTTACTTAAGGGACTGATTTTAACTATCTGGAGTTACGTAAACCTGACGTCACGCGTCTTTTTTCGGTCAGTCGTCATGGAAACGCCATTGACACGTTAATGTTTGACAGCATTAATGTATCTATAGATCTATATCTATGTATATTTGTCAGGAGGTAAGTCACTCGACAACCATTTTGAGAGCAGGTTAGGTTTTAAGCAACATAACAGGGAGACAGAGGCTAGATTTTAGTTGTTTTTGAAGGAAGGAGTGGCTCCTCGGAGAGAGCAACCAGAAGAAACAACAGGCATACAGAGAGATTTAGATGGGGGAAAAACATCGAACGCTTAAAGCTTCCACAAAGAGCTAAAGAAGGGCTCTGGTCGGGTTTTCAATGAGCGAATGCCTGAGCCCTGACTGAGCAGTGGTTGGGACGTGATGAGAAGAGGAAACAGGATTGTCTATTTATTTATTTATTAAGTCTCTGGGCTCAGTGTCTTCCCGCAAAAAAAAAAAAAAAAAAAAAAAATATATAGTGGATTTTATGTAATAGATGCTGACCATTTTCTCACAGTAAAACAATAGTGTTTTCTATTACGAGAAGCTGCGGTTGTATTGATGTTCTGCGTCGCGCACCCATTACTCACGAGCGCGCGCTGTATGTAATTAGGATGACTCTACAGTATGCTTTCATGATGGCTTTTTATGTATTACCCTTTGTAATTATGCTTTGGACAACACGCTGTGTGAGAAGACACCAGAAATTGTGTTTTGATGCCTGCTGGTGGAAATTTGCGGCCGCTTCCAAATGAAGCAATGTGAGGGTGGTGTTCGTTTTTTTTTGAAAAGCCACTATTCTCCCTCGAGGCCTCACATTAGACACTGGCATCAAGAATATGGAGCAATAGTGTCTATGGTCTATCTGGGCGTAAAATTAAAGACTCTTGTCTGTGACCCACATAAATCTTTGAAAACACAGAGAGAGACAGAGTGGGAACGAGCGAAGGGAGCTGTACATAATGAAACTTGGTGGATTTGTCCACTTATTCTGAACTGTTGAACTGTAATAAACTGTAGTCAACCTCGGACAATGAGATCTTTCAATACATGGGTGCACTTACACACCAAGACACTCACGCAAACACACACATAAACGTAGCTTAGCGTAATTGCCTGGCATTGACATTACACAAGGATTGATTTTAAAGATGAGACGCTTATCCCGTAGCACTTTTACTTTACATCAAAAGGCGCCGGACCTTCTCATTCACATCTCGACACATGTGATGGATGCCATCGTGCATGCAAGCGTTTGAGCAGGGGCCAATCAGCGGGAGAACGCGGCGCTCACATGGTTAGAACACAGACACGTGGTCCGTGTAAGTTATTGCCGCAGGCCCGCGGGCCAGCGCGGTGCTCGTTTGTCTTGGTGTGACACTATCAGGCTCTCGTGCAAAACACAGAGCGGTGGTAAAATGGGTTTTATTGCAAAAATGTGAGGGGATATGTCAGGGAATAAATTGACAGGCGATGATTCATGCCAAAGTGGCATGTTAAGCTAAACCACACCACTTATACAGCGCGTCGAGAATAGTGCTGAAAGTAGCCAAGGCAGATTTAAGCTCTGTTCTCGCAGAGTTATTCACTCGCCAGTGGGAAAAAATGGGATTCAACCTGAGGCTGTGTGAAGTTAGCTTAGGTTAGGTTAAACTTTACTGTCCCAGAGGGGAAATTTGTCTTTGGCACAGTGCATCGTTGCTTTCATAACGTGCACAGCAAGTACAAACAAACAGACACAACTAAACTTCGACAACATGGAGCTTGATAGACTGTAAGTTAAATTGTTCTGTAGAAATCTACCGTATGGGAATAAAGTGCAAGTGTTAGTATTATTATAATTATAATAATATATATATATATATTATTATATATATATATATATATTATTATATATTCATTTACTATATTGCATATCGCCCTATTGCACTAGAACTTGTGAATAAAGTGCTATGTGCTAAAGTGCTTAGTGCTAAAGTGCTATGTGTTAAAGTACTATGTGCTAAGGTTCTTAAAGCTAAAGTGCTATGTGCTAAAGTGCTATGTGTTAAAGTGCTATTTGCTAAAGTATTTAGTGCTGTGTGCTAAATTGCTTAGTGCTATGTGCTAAAGTGCTTAGTGCTAAAATGCTATGTGTTAAAGTGCTATGTGCTAAAGTGCTTAGTGCTAAAGTACTATGTGCTAAAGTTCTTAGAGCTAAAGTGCTGTGCTAAAGTGTTTAGTTCTTAGAGCTAAAGTGCTATGTGCTAAATGTTTAGTGCTAAAATGATATATGCTAAAGTGCTATGTCCTAAAGGGCATAGTGCTAAAGGGCATAGTGCTAAAGTGCTAACCTGTTGCACATTATTCTATTGCACCGAGACAAATGATCATTTAAGGCGGTCAGATTTGCATAACGTCTCACGAAGTGCTATATTTAGACTTAAGAGAGGACTAGCACGCTCAGTAACACACGGGTTGCATATGACTTAAACGTACGTTTTCCAGGCCGCCGCTCGCGACTCTATCTGTTAAATATCTTTGTGCCGTCGAGCATGAGCGTCTCGCCATCCTTGCCCTCCTTCGGCCCCATCAACAAAGCTCCAGATCAATAATCCCTGGCACATATTCTCACTCTCAAAGACCTGGAATGAAAATGCCATTCGATATCAATCAAGATCACAGCTCTGCCACTGAGCAGGCAATAAATGACAATGTTGTTTGTTTGGTTTTAATTCGCCATCAAATGGACAGTCGCATCAAAGCACTTTAAGTCAGATCTTTCCACCCCCCACCCCCTTCTTGGTTTATGCTGAAAGGAACCAGATGAACAGGGAGTGGAAGATGTATGTAATGCAGTTAAAGTAAAGCCCAGTAAGCAGGAAATTTAAGAGGGGCCTGGGGATGATGGTATTACAGCAGATGCTGATTGTGGACAATCTGCTGCAGAAGAAAAAAGATATGGAAAATATCACTGGATCTATGCGAGAGGTGTGGAAACAGCTTTACGTCCAATCTCAACAATTGGGTCGAAAAAGGAAACGGCGCTGAAAAAGAATGTCATTGCAATCAAAGCAAAAAGAAAAAAAAATTCCCCTCGCATTGTTCCAGCGACTGAAGTCGACTCCTTTATTTGCACGACACCGAGACAATGCTGCATTTTCAGAGCCCGCAGTCGTTTCCTCCATTGATAAGACGTGTTGTCTTATGCCAGGGAGCACTGAGAGATCTGTGCCCCCCAGCGCCGCCATGACCTCATTGTTCATTGCCCCATAATTCAAATCTGCTCCGTTTGTGTTGTTGCATCACATTGTGTGTGCGAGTCACTTCCACAGCGGCCATTCTCCAAACAAGCGAGGCTTCCTCCAGCACAGCCACAGCCACACAAACGCACACGAGCCAGCACAGCGATGTATTTCCCCATCAATAACGCGACGACTGACTTGAGACCCGCATACGCGCGCACACACACACACACAATGTTTAAATGGACTGAACTGGGAAGCGGGGTGAGTGCTATTGTAAATGATTTCCTGTGAAGACCAAAATAATCGGCAGGCCTTTGAGTGGGCTTCTTACAATCACTCTGGCCTTGTGCACTGATTCACCATTCAGCTCCCTAATGGCACTGTATGTCACTAAATATACAGCTGCAGGGTCGCGTCTGTGTGTGTTGATTTCTGTGTAGGAATACAAGTGTGAACATACGTGTTAGTGCATAGCACACGTATGTGACACAGTCGGGGCAATTGATTCGTGCCACAGTTATGTGCATTTGTACCATTAGTGGGAAGAAATGAGTGTGTTTGTGTGGGGGGGGGGGGTGTTGACTGGAAGGCCATGAGTGAGGGGTTTGAAGAACAATGGACTGTCACTAGAGAAACATGACGTTCAAACGCTAATTGAGTGCTGATAGTCATGTAGAATTATACAAAATGACCTTGTTGACAACGGATATTTTTCAAGGTTACACAAAGTTCAACCAAAACTGCATGGTTTAGGGCCAAAATCAGACAAAATCAAACATGTTTTTACAAGCTAATGTGAGTATTACAAGAACAACATTAAAAAAAATACTAATAAATCAAATTTTGTCTTCAGATGAAGCACAAACCATCACCTGTAGGCCTGCAGACAGTGGACAAAACTATGTCATATTTGTTCTCTTTTGAGGTCGAAAAAGTCAGAGAAGCAAAGTCAGGCAAGAGGCGAGAGACATCATCCCATCACCTTAAATTAAAACGCAAATAAATGGCTGCGGGGGTATTTTCACAATTGATTCCCGCCGATTGATTTCTCAATCACTGCCGTCCCATGTGACACGGATCACAACCAGAAGGTCTTTAGGCTTCTGCAATTTGACTTTGATTCAAACGAGATGTGATCAAACCTTTGACGAAATTTAGCAGATAGGTGCGTTTTCACGAGTAATTAATATGATTTGTTTATTATAATTATTAATATTATAACTACAGCTTCATCTGCAACCCCAAAAAGGACGAATGGGAAGCTCACAAAATTTGACTAGTTTGACATTTTCATTGAAACTTTACTCAAACTGTTGACCGATTATCCAAGATTCAAAAGTTTGGGGTCACCTATACAATTTTATTGTGTTTTTTTCATTAAAACTCACACCTTTATTCATCAAAATAGTTGCAAAATGAATAGAAAATATAGTCAAGACATAATAATAACTTGTGCCCTTTGGTCAAAGAACCAGCAAAAATAGTTTTCAGCTGTGCTAACATCACTGCACAAGGTTTTTCTAGGGTTTTCTAATCATCCAATAGCCTTTTAACACCATTAGCAAACACTGGAAATGGGCCTCTATACACCTATGTACATATCCGTTTGTAGCTAGAATAGCGTGTATTTCTGATTCATTTAATGTTATATTCATTGAAAAAACATGTTTTTCCTTATAGGAATAAGGACATTTATAAGTGACCCCAAACTTTTGAACACTAGTGTATATTGCTGAACCATTTGACAGCCAGAAACCCCGGATAACAGCGATGCACACTGAAAGCTGCAGTTAATGAACAGCAGGAGCAGCAATGCCCGAACATTGATTTCCTCCAATCAACCCCCAAAAATACAGACCGATAACAGGTTGTGCTGGTTTGACAGAAAGCCTTCCAATAGTTCCATATTCAGTCAGAGTAAGACATCTATCTCTGGAGAGCTATTCTTGCCGATGCTCATAAGAGCAATGAGTCAGTGAATACCCCGAGTAACGACAGCCAGCCGTCTCCAAACTGGTTCCCCCCCCCCCCTCCGTTCCAAATGTCTGATCAGGTAGCAAAGCAACTGCATCGTCCTCATGCGTGGACTGAACCTCTAACAGGGTCGAACGATATGGGAGGCCAATTTTGCACATTAAGAGAAATGAACTGAGCTGATCGCTGCAGTGGATGGTGGAAAAAAAAGCACAGAGCCGGGGTTATTCTTTTTGAAGGGAAGGCTAGGAGGAAGGATGTGTTAACACATGACCGAGTGCTTTAGGTGGATGAGGAAGACGGGCAAGGATCTGGCCTCATTATTTCAATACGGGAGAGAGATGTCTAGGGCAGCAAAAGGCTTTTGAATTAGGTTAAACTCGGCACATAAAGTGGGGTTGAGACTTAGAATGTGAGTCATTACGGCATTAGGAAATAGGGCAGCTCGACTCAACAGCTTGCTTTCAATGAAACCTAATATCATTACTGAAGCGGTGAGATTTCCTTCACAGCTACTAGAGTGACAATTTGCCCGTGCAGGAAGGCTTGTTGTGTCCGCGTGAGCACAATAACCTGCCTTGTGTTTGATCTACATCGCTTTCTGACACCGTGCTTCACCTTGCCGTGCATAAATTAACTTAATTGGGGTCCAGAGCTGCAAAATCCTTAAGAAAATGGCCGTTCCCAGTAAAAACAATGGCTTCGTTTCTTTATCTTGAGGTCACAGCGTGAGCTTAAAGTGTTTAAAACTGCATATGATCCCTATTTTAAATCACATGCTGCTTCCTATTACAGGATTAGATATTATTATGTTTATCATTACAGCCGTCCTAATCCAAACCAAATATGACGCTACATTAACGGCTCCAAAACAAAGAAAACCAGGCCTCGGCTAATCAAGCGGGAACAATCCGAATTAGCACCACCATGCTAATTTGCACTTTGCCAACGAGCAGCATTGTCTTTTTCTTCGTGCATCACAACAAGTAAAATTAATCAGTGACCTAATTAAAGGAGGACAGATAGACCTGGAGTCAGCAGATCGCTTGATTGCTGCTGCTGCTGCTGTTGCACATTATACAGCAGCTTCAGGTGCTTTCGGTGACATCAGTTCAGTGACACAACACGCTCTTTTCAAACGCCGTCCATTCATGGTTTGATGTCTGATAAAATGCGCGATTGTTCAATAACAAAAGGGGGAACTCTCAGAGAAGATAGACTCGCGCACACCGGAGAGAAGGGAAACGAGTGATTGAAAAGAGCCAAACAATACAGGAAACTACAAGGATGTTTGAGTCAATGTCTTTCTTAACCCTTTAAACGCGAGCGTAGCGCCGACGACACTGTACTACTACGGTAGCTACGCAACGTTTTGTGCGATAGGGAAACTGTTTCCTGAGTGCGGAGAAGTTGTACGCTAAAAGCCAACGTGTGGTTATTACGGTAATTTCCCTTGCGCCGTTTCAGGAAGCCGAAGAAGGGGCGTCTTTGTCGAACAAAGAGTGAACAAAGTTACCAATGAAACATTGGGAGACTCATAAAAATGTGATTATATGTATGTGTTATACTGCAGAATTGCATTAAACATGCAAAATCTGTTGTTCGTGTACAACTGCAGTGCTTTTCCCGAATAAACTTGATAAACTTTGATAATCGATTAATCGGTTTGAAGCTTTTTTTCATGATTAAAACAAGATTTCTGATCGTTTTAGCTTCTCAAATGTGAATATTTTCTCCGTTTCTTTGCTCCACATCACAAAGAAATCATTAAACTGAATCATTTTGGGGTTTTGACAAACACTGATCAACATTTTATGGAGCAAACGATTCATAGAATAATCGATTACGAAAATAATCCTTAGTTGTGGCACTAATTTTAACATGTGACTCCCAGATATTGGAATTCATTCTGGAGAAATGGCCAAATGCACTCAACTCGCGGCACGTTTTATGGTTAAAATAAGAACACACATACACAACTGCAGGATCACGTCGACGTAAACAGATGCCCTGATGACAGACAATTTAGTGGTCTTCATCTCATCCACAAATATAATCATCTCCTCGGAGACCTGCCTGTGCTTCAGCAGATGCTACAAAAATGGCAGCCTGAGCACATTTATGTAAAAAAAATAAATGAAAAAAAATGTCAACATAGACAAACAGATAAGTGTCTACACTGACCATTTCCAAACACACACACACACACACACACATACACCTGCTCAGTGGATTCCTCAGAGACACCTTTCTTTAGCTGCGGCACTGACAGATGAGTCAACAACGTGTCAACCACTTCACCCGGTAACAGCCTCCCATCCTTTATGGTATAATGTATATTGAGAACCACACACACACACACACACACACACACACACACACACACACAGAGAGAGAGAGAGAGTTAGTCTACAATATCTTCACCGAGAGCCATTTCAGTGTTGAGGAGGAAATTCAAAAGGGGCCACTCTGCTGCTGCCACCCAAGCAGGCACACACACAGCAAATGATCTCTGAAGGGTGCTTTGTGTGTACACACACACACACACACACACACACACACACACACACACACACACACACACACACTTTGTCATTATTTAGCCAATATAGCAGGGAGGGTGAAAAAAAAATCTGTATTTCTAATCAGTGTGAGTTCACAGAACTGTCAGGACATTTCATCATTGTTGTTGTTGAGTGCAGCTGTGGACACACACACACACACACACACACACACACACACACACACACATCGGGTTTAGATCTCAGAAACAGAAGTGTGCAACCTTCACTATAGTTCTCAGTTGCACACCAAGGTCATTTCCAAGCCCGCACGCCTCTTCTGTAAATAAAGAGGCACAGCTTTCACTCATGGATGCGCATGATTGACGTATCCACCACCATCACCACCGGCCTCCTGGATACAGAGATTCACTCTGGATTATTTTGTAATATATATATATATATATATAAGACTGCGTCTGACAAAGCCTAACACATGCAGCCACTTAATATGGACTAACTGCATTCCCATATACTGACGTGACAGCCACAGGAAACACGGAGGTGAAGTCTATCTGTCATCCATCACACTGTGAGGATGTGAGATGTGTCACGGCACGCTGCAATGAGCCAGAGCCAGAGCCAGAGCCATGCGGCTACGGAATAATAATCATGTGTACGATGGGAGGCAGTCATGGAGGTGGGAGGTTGGGGGGGTAACGTGATTGTGCCGATCGTTTGCTGAGAAGGTACTGTGTGTACGTATACATCGTTGTGCTTTATCTCTCCTTCGCCTCGCAGCGACGGCTCCTAATCCCCCGAGCGACGCCCATCCAGGCGCAAGCAGCTGGACCGACATGAGCCACATGCATGCAGGCTATATATTTTTATTTTTTACACTTTATCCTCCCCCCTCCTCTCCTCCTCATCCTCCTCGTCCATTACGGACAGTTTTCTTGCCCCTCAAGTGCAGTAATCGCAGGCCACATTCCCATGGGCATCCGTGAGAACCAATGCCATGTCGCTTCCAGCAGCAGGTCAGTGACAGACAAACGGAACGCGGTGCCGACGCATGCATGCATGCATGAACATAATAATAATAATAATAACGCTAATAATGGAAGGAATCAAAAAAGCGCATTCTTACCATATCAGCCTTCGCAGTGCATGTATGTTGCTGCACATCCAGCGCATCCACAGTGCGGTCAGGAATCACCTTTTCCTCCTTGCGCTCTTTTTCTGTCATACAGTCCCCCCCAGAACAACAACACCGCAGATCCTGGATGTACAAAAAATAAAAAAAAATATGCATATAAATCTTTTCCCTCCAGTCGACAAAATGATTTCACTGCTTGGCGCCTCGATTCTGAGTGCGTGGGTAATTAATTATCGCTCCCGCACACGCACACGCACAAAAACCCCGACACCTTTCCAAAAAAAGACGGGGTGAAATTAAAGCTGGTGTGATGAACCAATGGCTGTGTGTTCAGTATCCAGATACGCGCTCACGCAACGACCAGCGGAGCGCAGGAGGAGGAGGAAGAAGAGGAGGAGGAGGAGGAGGAGGAGTATTTCTCTGTCCGTCTGCTTCCCTCCCTCCTTTTTCCCCTCTATCCTTCTTTTTTTTTGTGTAGTTGTCTTTATGTTCGCACTGACTTGTGCTGAAGTCCACGGGCGCAGAGGAGGAGAGCGGTGGAGCAGAAGACTGTGGTCAACACGGGGAAAGAGAGAGAGTGTGTGTGAGTGTGTGTGTGTGTGTGTGTGAGTGTGTGAGAGAGAGAGAGTGTGTGTGAGTGTGTGTGTGAGAGAGAGAGGGGGTCAGAAATGACAAACCAATTTGGAGTCGTGGTGGATGCTCGCGGTGGAGGAGAGAGCGCGCAGGAGCGCAGCCGAGGTTGGGTGGAAGATTTGGGAGGCGGTGGGGGGAATGGGTGGTGGTGGTGGAGGAAAGGAGGGATGATTCCTGCCTGGGGGATGCAGGGAGAGAGGAAGAGGGAGAGATGATGATGAAGAAGAAGAAGAAGAAGAAGCAGAAGAAGTGGGGGTGTCTGGTGGAAAACGCGGCACTGGATTTTTGACTCCCAAATCTCTGGACCGAGGGCTCCACCTGCCGTGTGAAAAACACACACAGGGGTTTCTCAGAATCACGGTTTACACTAAACATTATTATAGCGGGATCCACGCGGACACAGCGATAGCTGAAGGTGTCGATGAAGATAATTTGTTCTTGAATGAGAATCGTGCACATGCGCAGAGAGACGCAGGTGGTGCTCAAACACCAGGTAAAGCCCTCTATTATAGTGTAAGGGCATTTTTCAGTTTTCAATTAAAAGGTGCAAAATAAGGAAAAAACAACAAGATTCGTCACTGTAATGATATTTAAAAACATAGTAATACCTTATGAAGGACGCCTTTCATTCATCTGAGCCCCTGCTCTCCTCCTAAGATGGATATGGAAGACAGAAAATGTCAAGTCACAGTCAGACAGAGAACTTTTCCCCTAATCAATCAAATGTCTGGTTCAGACTACTGAATAAAGTACAATTAAAATTACAATAAGTTTTAAAATGTGTTGGGTTTTACTCTTTATTGAGTTTCAATCTTGTATTTTTGTACAGTGACCTTGAATTACCTGCAAGGTGCCTATAAATACAAATGTACTATTATTATTACTATAATGCCAGGGCAACAGTGGAGGGTTTTATCTTCAGTGTTGGCAATTTAATATATATGTATGAATACATTACCTATGATACACTTTAGCATTACAGTATGTAGTGGCATTGCTTTCATACGGTCTGTATTTTTACAGCAATAAACCACATACACTGTTGATTACAGTTGAATTTAATTACTAACTGTGCCATATATATATATATATATATATATATGTACTATATTTATAATGCTGTATTTCATTGAAGCTCCACAGTAATTGTGTCTAACGGTGTACATTTATGTGATTTAGTAGGATAGGGTTGTGTGTAATAGTATAATACTTTCACAATAAAGTTATATAATAATGATGTTATTTATTATGAAATATACAAAGCCCCCACATTAATATATATATATATATACATATATACCCATATATATATATACATACATATACGTATATATAAAAAAATTTGTTACTTAACCCAGGAGGATGATGATGATGATGATGATGATGATGAGCTCGCGCCGCCTGAGCCTGAAGATCACAGGGTGACATGCGCACTGGCCGGAGCGCGCGCCAGACGCTGTCACAGCGCTGGGGGAATTGAGCGCTTCATTGACGTCTCGTGTCTGTCGTCCCCCCCCAAAAAAATGAGCAGTTATGACTTGTTCTTTCGGGTAATTGTTGGTGTTCGGTACAGGCGAACTTGAAGAAGGAGGAGGAGGAGGAGGAGGAGGAGGAGGAGGAGGAGGAGGTTTACGCGCTGTGTGTGTGTGTGTGTGGGGGAACCTGTTGATCGTCCACCGGCGATGCATCTGAGGTGAGATGACGTCTCCGTCACTGCTATAGATCTAATGTTATCACGTGTAAATCAGTTTATTTATTTAATTCCGAAGTAGTTTTACTATCAACAATGTGTAAGATAAAGATTTAATGCAGTGAAGAGCAGATAATATATATAAGTAAAAGTGTGACCCTTAATTCGATTTCACAGGATATGGTGTCATTTCCAGCCCTGGCGTTTTTTACAAATCAAATCATGTCACTGGTATCGTATTTATGAAGCAGCACAGGCCTCCTCCTCCTCCTCCTCCTCCCCCTCAAGTCCGAATGATAGAGACGGCCATGTGTCGCTGTTAATTAGCATCACGGGCTGATACAGTAAAGCCTTCTGGAGAAGATTTAAATCCTGCTAAAGAGCATTAGGTGGCAAAGGACGGTGATTACAGTACAAACAAACATGGCAAAGGCCCCATAGAGGTGAAGATGTCGAGGTGCAGTGATATGAGCAGCTGAACTGCGAGTTAAAATTCAATATTTGTGTACGAGGAGAGTGATTAAAACTACTTGTTTTTTCCAGTAGTAATAAAATGCATCATTAGTGGAGAAGGTTGTCATGGGGACAGCTCATTTACATGCTGTACATTTTACTTTAAAAGGACCAGTGTGTAAAATGTATTGACATATAAGATACAAGTGTACAATCACCTGATGTGTAGATCGGTCACTGTATGGCAAAGTTACAGTACACTTCCTGTTTTGGATGTTCCACTTCCTGTAAGGAGGTCATCTTTTGCAGACATGTTCAGGACTGGTGTCTCTGGTCTCACATATCAAGTTTTACGTGGACACATAATTTCCTGTTAGAGCAGCATGAAAAACTGTAAATGTCAGATTTTCCGCCACCACCAGGGGGGCGCTGTATTCCGAAATTGAATATTTCCATATAGACATCTTCAGGATTATCATCATCGATCCTAGCAAGTTTGGCTCAGATTGGACCAGGATTGGCAAAGTTACAACAGTTTTCGTAAAAATCCGAATTTCCATTGTTGCCACGACAACACCAATTTAACGATACGACATCATATCCGACATGCATCATTAACCGTATATTTTGATTGATTTCCTAAATTTTGATCATCTCTGTAAAAGTTATTCCCGGAAGTGGTAAAGAGACTGTACATTTTTTTGTATTTCCTGTCA
Source organism: Microchirus variegatus (assembly GCF_963457635.1). Lineage (NCBI taxonomy): Eukaryota > Metazoa > Chordata > Actinopteri > Pleuronectiformes > Soleidae > Microchirus > Microchirus variegatus. Next base: position 15,696,540 of record NC_139824.1, read on the forward strand.
CCACCAGGAGGCGCTGTTTTAAAACCCTTCAGCAATGGTGAGGCGAGGATCATGCACTCAGACAGGTCACCACCACCAAGCGTTAAAAGACCATGAGTAGATTAAAAAGGCACGTTTCTCTAGATTAAGACCATAATCCAGATTTGTGTTAAGGTTAGTCACTTTTCAGGATTATTCGTTATTAGCAATAACTTGTAAGCCGTTCGGCGCCGCAGCGAATCACACCGTTTTTCAACCGGAGTCACATGACCAATCTGGTCCAATCAGTGAGTCAGTGATGTCACCTGTGTTCCTCTGATCACAGTGTGTTTGTGTTTCTCAATATTCTGTGACTTTGAGCCCAAGTGTGGGGGATATTTTTTAAAAAGTCTGACTATGTGAAGTTTTTTTAAAAGACTTACTACGATGTGTTTTGCTCCTCTTCACGTCGCAGCAGAAGAACGACGACGCCGAACTGAAGCCGCTCGTCTGAACCTGTCCGGCCACGTTGGAAATCATGGGTACGTGATTTTGTCTCCACCCTTTGAAGCCAGTGACCTCAGTTAGCCTCCGCAGTGCAGAGCGGGCCATCGTCAGCGGCTTACAGTCCGAGCCAGACAGGATGGAATCCTCACAAACGCAGGTGGCCCAGGACTCGCAGTCTGCTCGGGGAGTCAAAACACTGTAGTGAGGAGTTTACAGGGTCTTAACCTTCTGCCACATACAATTACTGCAGCTGCGGCTTGTGCCTGTTAGCTGCTGCTGCTGCTCAACGACATAAACAAGGGCAATTAAACCTGACAACACGCTTCTTCTCTCTCTTTTTTGTCTTCTTAATGTCTTTTTAATCAGAATATTTCTTGATTTAAAAAGTGAAAAGCCATCTTTAATCTCAATTTTTGGCCAAAAAGCGACATAAATTCTGCCTCGAAGGCTTTTACGGTCTGCACAGAACGCTCAGAGGACGGACAGACGAAGGTGAAGTTCAGCAGATTTCAAACAAAAAAACGCCACATTTTCCACAAGCGTGGACGTATAAATCGCAGAAATGAAAAATAAAATGTAGAAAAGTGTGGATTGTAACAGGAAATCTCATAGAAGAGAGAGATAGAGGCAGATGGTGCTTGTATTAATATTAATTAAGACGGCGTAAACACCAGGCTGTGGGTGGTTCACGGTTACAGGTCTATCCTGGAGAAATGAAAACTCAACGGTGCAGAGTTTTGCCAGATTGTGGTCTCGTCTAGAGAGTTTGGCAACGCGAGACGATGACACACCGACCACTGTGGAGGTCGACAAAGAAAGTGACCGCCAAGTGTTTTAAATCTACAGCTGCACTAAAGAGAAAATGTAATTTAATTTAACCCCCTGACTGTGCCAGTCTTACAATGTCTCTGATTTCTATTTCTTCTTATCTTATTTGTTATTTCCGCACGTCTCCTTTTATGATTTTATGCTTGTGAGCCAAAGGCAAATTTCCACCCTGTTGTAAAAATAAAGTTATGTTCTATTCTATTAATTACTACTATCTACTATTGGATAAATCTACTAATTTATCCAATAGAATTAAGACAATTGCAGAATATTAAATAATCACAATAGTTGATTAAAAAAAAGGGAGGGGCCTCTGGGTCTAAGATGGGAGGAGTCTGACACTGCACGACCTCGGTTCTGCCAGAGAGATATGGAATTAGATTTGTGTCAATATTTGAACACTTTATGAAAAATTTACCACAAAAATCAAAATACACAACTTGCAAATAAAATCTAGATTTAATTAGTGCTGTGCAATAGGTTAACGCGTGACACGTTTCCATGACGACGCGCATGATGTCATGTTTTCGTGCCGCGAACACCGGAGTCCAGGCACCGTTTACCAGTTAGCTCCGTTAGCTGCATTAGCTCTTTTTAGCGCCGTTAGCGTGCCTACAGTGGATCTGGAGCGGTCTGTTTATTAAAGGAATAGAGCAGCGCTACAAATAACCAGCGTACCTGTGCCTCTGTTTTATAAAGTTTAGCAACTCATTTTAACAATCCGGAGTCACGTAAACATGACGTCACACTCGTCTTTTTCCAATCAGTTATCATGGAAACGCGTTAAACGCCGTTTTAGAGACGTAACGTTTGACAGCCCTAGATTTAATCATTCAAAATTATTCTTTTTTTAAATTTAATTATTTGAAAATACACTTTTCGGGCTTGGAGTTGCTGTCCGTCTGGACATTTTGTTAAACATCAGACACCTGAAACTCAGTAACCAATCGGCAGGCAGCTTCCTTAGGCCCCGCCCATCGTCAGAATCGCAAACAAAGATCACAACGCTAAGAACAAGTGAGGGAGTATAAACGCAAAAGAGTCGGAGCAAA
>NC_139824.1:15703884-15972659 GCF_963457635.1 Microchirus variegatus
CTATTGATTTCCCCCCCCCTCCTCATCCACAAAAACTGCTTCTGTTAGCATCATACATTCACCTTTATAATTATTCCTTTCTCTTCTTCATCCTCTTTTCTCCTCAGGTGGATGGGGTGAGTCTGCAGGGCTGCAGTGAGCAGAGGGCCATGGAGGTGCTTAGAAGGACAGGTCCGCTGGTCAGGCTGAGGATGCTGAGGAAAGCGGTGCATCTGAGTCACATCCTGCCACCAGTTCCTCCTCTGCAGCCCCTCCGACACTCCCACAGCTTCCATGAGGGGAATCCATACAAAGTGGGCCTCAACAAGATTAAAGAGACAGGTGTTTTTGTTTTTTTAACTTCAAGACGAGCAGTAATATCAACATGCATACATAATATGACACGTGAGCTGCAATATTTGCTCAAAAAAAGGGCTAAACATACTCTGGTGCCTCTATGGGCTGCGGGTGATCTTTGCTACCTCTCATGTTGCTTGGAAACTGTACACACTTTAAAACGGTTTCAACTCAAGTCTGCTTGTTTGTGCCAAAAATGTGTTTTCCCTTGTTTTGTCAGGAATCTGCTCTCTGCGTGAGATCTCCTGGCAGGCGGCGTACGCCAACAGACGACCCCAATATCATTTCAGAAACGGTAAGCCGCCCTTTCCCCATACGGCCTCGTGCCACGCTGCACTGCAGCCTGGAAATGGATCATGGGACTAGGTCTGATATGCTAATTAGGCTCGGGGAACAGTAATGTGGCAGCAAGGCATGCTCGTTGATGGGAGTCTATTTATAGCGTCGTGCAGTCATGTGTTTATCTAACTCATTTAACTCATTCCAGATGATCCGTCTCTCACTCTGCCTGCATATATGGCTTTATTTAGACAACGATTTCTGGGCTTGATTAGAGAGCACAGTCGAATAGGCCCTGATTGCTGCGAGGCTTTTAACACATGAACAAGAAAACATTATTATGCCAAGAAAATTCTAAGATGATCGGCGTGAACGTGAATGTCTGTGTGCATTCATCAAATTTATATAGGACTATCAACAAATAAAGGAAACGAGGATACATTATGAAGATATTGGTTCCCGATTATGACCATTGTGTATTACTTTATCATTAGGGAAAAAGAAAATAATCTCCATCAACATAACAATGCGTATACTGTACGGCTAATCTTAATTTGTACCAATTATGCTGCGTTGCGTGAACTTCCAACATCTGCTATTATGAAACGCCAAGTTAATTGTCTGTAACTTGTCTTCTGAGAAGCATTTTACAGATCTGTAAACTAACAACATTTGTCATTTGATGTACTTCGACAATTTCTAAGCCATTCTGTTCAACTCGGTCTACGGCTGATCAGATTGTGCCAGCCTGTGAAAGTTAAAATGAATATAACATTTCTTTATTAGGCCAAGGGATGTGCATTTGTCCTGCCTAGTACTATAAAAGACGATAATAACGGATAATAGAGGCACAATATAGTGATAAAAAGCTTGCACAAACTTCCTTTAATAAAACAACACTTACAGAGCAGAGTTGATTATGAAATCAACCACACAGTCAAACATACTGGCCTTTAAAATGTACAAAATTCTAAAACATTATTATTTGATACGTTTATTTCAGGCTGAAATTGTTTTAAAAGATTGAGTCACTTAAAGTGGAAAAAAAAATATTAATATATATCATTTTTACAGCAGTTTTTGGGAAGGTGACATTTTCTGCCGGCAGGAATAAATTAGTCAGTTTTTTTTCTAAAAATCTGACACTGCAAATAATAAAATATAACAGTGCATCAAAACGACAGATGCAACTGATTTAATAAATTGGCACGTACACAGCAGATTTGAGTGTGAAATCAAACACACAGTCAACCGTGCATCAGTGTGCGTCATTTACACAATGGCAGGTGACCCGTGAGTAAAGTAACGTAATGAAACGTGTACTCACGTAAAATTAAGCTGAGCGAAGTATTTATTTTATGCATGAGTTAATACTCACAGCTATTGGTGAGTCCAGTCTTGGAGCATTTTTCATTACAGCAAACACAGTGCACGTGCTGCTAAAGGCATGAATGTGTTGTGCAATGTCTATGTAACTCAGGTCTCATGTAGTTAAATATAACTAGAGTGGTTAATGCGATGAGACTGGGCCTGGGAATCTATTCGATCTATACTTCTAATACTGCATTCTATCTTAATAATGACCACCACAACAGTGCTTTAAATGCATTAATCCTCACAGGTATTGATTTGCATCAACGAAATGAAATTCAAAGGAAGGAAGTCATGTCAAAATTGAATAAAGAGATTTCAAAATAAAATGCACAGTGTCAAGTAAAAGAACAATAAACAGTTAAATAATAATAATAAAAACTTTTGTTTCGATACCTTACAAGACAATACTATCCCAGAGTTGACTTAGTAGGAGTAAGCAGAAAAAACGATGGTAGTCTCACGAAAGTAATGGCAATGACAATGGCGATGACAGTCACAGTTCACTCACTCACATACACCTCAGCGAAGTCCAATAAAGAGAAAGAACAACAGTTCCGTCCGTTAGAAACCCGTCTCGACCGCTCTCGTTCTCCAAGATTCGTCTAGTTACAGAATATTATCCCAAATGAGCCACAATAATACACGCCATTTCTTGTTGAATTAGCATTAGCTCCATCTGCTAGCTAGCTAGCACGTCGCTAACCACGTTTCACGTCCAGTCTCTAACAGTTAGATACAGCACAAAAATATCGACATGTATATCATATTTACCTCTTGCAGGTCACACAGAAGCTTATCTTAGGCCGACGAGTAGTCAACCTCCACGAATAATCCAAAATGCTTAGCTCTCTCTGGTCCAAAGCGTCGCTATGCACACCTGCTACACCACACACTACCCTGCGGCGCTAGCCCCGCCCCTTGAACAGTGACTCTACCCTGATTGGCTCGTGAGTTCGATAACAACCAATGATAACACAGAAATGAAATGAATGACAGCTAAACAGGTAAGAGGTTAGGTTACACACATACACCGCTTGTTTATCTCCTTATCTGTCAGAACGCTGATATTTTATCGAACATAATGAACTTAACTACTTATATATATATATATATATTAGGGATGCACCGAGTGCCGTTTTTATAAGAATTATTTTCAACTTAAAAAGCATACTGCAATACTGAATAGCGCCACAAGGTGGTGGCGCCTGCTTCGTGGACATTCCCCAAGAAGGAACTCTCAAAAACAAGTTGGTGGTGGTTGTACTGTTTACGTCTTACCGCTCATTAGTGAACGTGGTACCGTGGAGACTTGGCTTTGTATGGTCGATGTGAATACTTTAGAATAAAGCTGCCGTGTGGAAATATCCCCACTTCTCTGTCTGTCGACTCTCTGAGCTAACTAGCTATCCGGAGCCTCTGCTAACTGCTAATCCCGTTAGCCTATCCACCTGCACCAGCTCCAGTGTCATCTTTTAACTGTAAATAGTCAAATTTATTAAAGTGCGCATATTATATAAACATTTTTAACACATATTTTAACTTTTTTTTTAAATTATAAACATCCCTTGTGTTATGATGAGCTTTTAATGCATTTTATAGATGATTTTATACAGGGCTACATCTATTTTCCATCATCCAGAGGTTGATGGAAGGTTCACTTGCTCTGACCTTGTTGGCCCAAGGTAGTACACAGATTCACCAGTTTAGTCCTTGTTAGCTCCAGTAGAGACTACATCCATGAGGTTTCCATTGTCAGTCTTCAGCTCTGTTCAGGGTATCCGCAAGGTCTTTAAAAGTCTTTGAATTTAAGGCCTTAAAATGTATTAAATTCTCCTAAAATCTCATAAAAGGGCTTAAAAATATATCAAAGTTACTTTTATTTAAAACATGCATAAACTTGAGACTCGCTTTGAAATGTTTCTGTTTTTGAGGATGCGATAACACAACTACAACACGGAACTAAAGTAGGCCACCTGTGTTCCTCGGTGAGAATTTATGGAGCACCACTAGCTAGTGTGCTATGCGCGCGCCATGGTGTGTTACAGTTTAGCATAGCATCGGAGAAAACTTAATGAAAGCCCACAGCTAAGCTGAATTTCAACGATTTGTGGCTCCAATTTTTCCAGTATGGATTTGAAATGTGTCTTAAATTGTATTCATTAAAGTCTTAAAAAGTCTTACATTTGACTTGTTGAAACCTGCAGAGACCCTGTCTGTTGCTCTCACCAAAAATGTGAACAGTGTTCTCGCCAACTTTTTTTGTCCAAAATCACCTGCTTGGGTTCATCAGTGCCACAGTCGCACACGGAATAATTCAACAGGCCTGTTCAGTCCCACTACCATGAAATAAACCGAGTGTAGGCAGACGCAGGGTCATTTAGAGCAGGAATCGTGGCTGCTGCTGATACACGAGCGGCGGCTCCCATCGCATGTCGCAGATGTTTCTGTCCTTCCACAAGTCGTTAATGACATGAAAAACCTTCTTGTGTCCATATTTTGGACTCGGAAAGTTTGCTTGTTAGCCCTGGTTTCCGACCACTGCCTGTTGAACACAGAAGACACAGGTGTTCCCGCTTCGTTTCCTGCCAATTACAGTTTCCCCGCAGTATTTCTACGCCAAGGGGTGTCAAACTAATGTTAGTGCAGGGGCCGCATATAGCACAATTTGATCTCAAGTGGACCAGACCGGTAAAATAACAGCATCATAAGTCAAGTTTCTTGATAAATACGTTTAAAATAAGTTTCTTGAGAGAAATTGGTGCAGTTTCAACAATATTATGCCTCAGTTTACCATTAACAGATCACTAATAACCTCATTTTGCATATTTTCTGTGATTTTTCCATCATTTTACAGACGTGAAACTGACCGCAGATGAAGAGGACGACCTAAGGAAGAGGTGGCAGCATGCAGTTGGACCACAATATGAAGTTATTGTATGTTTCTTTGTAAACTAGATAAGATATCTTGCATAAACCTAGTTTTTTCAAGAATAGAATCCCACATACGGAGTATTACGTGCGCTCCGCTCTCACATTGTCCTCGCAGGTGTGTCAGCTGGAGCGCTTCAGCGAGACAAGCGGTCTGGGCGTCAGTCTGGAGGCTCGAGCAGGGCATCATTACCTGTGCTCCGTCTTACCTGAGGGGCCCATCGGCCAAAGCAATAAGATCTTCACTGGAGACCGGATATTAGAGGTAACCCGGGCGAAACTCCTGATCCTTTAATTGTTTTGGTGACGATTTTGCAGACGGTTGATTGCTTTGGCACGTGTGGGATATTTAATTTCTAGTACCGTAGTTTCCTCTCTGATGTTTTCAGCTTTCATTCATGCAGATAAGAATAGCAGTGTGTTCTTTACAGTACATGAAGAACAGCTTATATGGGGGAGAATATTGCCTTCACGCATATCTAATTAAAGAAAACACACACTACATCCAGTTTAAACCACATTTTCTTTGCCTTGATGCAGAAAACCGTACTCTGCGAGTTCACACAGATCAGTCATCGTGATTCAAAGTCTGATGAATGTGCACCTTATAGAAAGCACCGCAATTCTGCAATTTGTGTCCCTCAGTTAATCCATTTTTATTTGTATAGTATCAAGTCAAGGTACATTACAAAGTAAGGACAAGGTCTAGATATATATTATGTGCAGAATGCATTTGCAAATAGTGTATTTTCCTGGCAGGTGAATGGGATCCCTCTGATTGGACTGACTCATAAGGAGGTCGTCAGGATTCTGAAGGAGCTGCCCGTGGACGTTTGCCTGGCGTGCTCACGAACTGCGCCGCCTTCAACTCCCGACAATGACGACGACGAAGTCCAGCTCACCCTGAAAGAGCTGCTGGCTGAGTTTAATGACAAGGTGAACACAAAGGATGTTTTAGTGTTTCTGTCCTTTTTTTCCCCGAAAACCAATTTCAGCACAACATTAAGGACCTACTTTTCCGTGTCCTCTCGTCTTCCTGCTTGTCCCAGTTGGACCAGGGCTGTGTCATTCCGTGTCCCACGGCCGAGGACATGACCAAGCGCGGCGTGACACCCGTGTCGCCTCCGCTGGCCATGTGGGAGAGAGAGGCTCAGGTGGTCGAGCTGGAGAAAGGCGAGTCGGGACTGGGCTTCAGTATCCTGGACTACCAGGTCAGAGACATGCCCCTGAGCCTTTCTACAAATAGAACAGACTGGAATAGGCCCAGAGTCTAAGAATATCAGTGTCGAGTAGAATAGGGCGAACACTAAGAAATTAGAGAGGCAGAGAGGTGGACTTTTATATTCTGCTGCTAGATTTCTTGTATTCTGTGTTAGACTTACGAGCCATGCAAAAAACTAGTTGTTTTATTGCTCTCGTGTGGTCCATTTTCCCCCGCACATTCACCTCTGAGTCTCTGTCTTTATGTCTAGGACCCAGAAGATGCCACTAAAACAGTTCTGGTGATCCGCTCCTTGGTGCCGGGAGGCGTAGCCGATCGAGACGGCCGCCTGCTTCCCGGCGACCGGCTCGTGTTCGTCAACGAAACCGACCTGGAAGGCTCCAGCCTGGATTATGCCGTGCACGTGCTCAAGTCCACAGGCTACGGCCCTGTTTGCATCGGCGTCGCCAAACCGCTGCCAGTATGTGACATTAGTGCTTTATTTTGTTTATTTGAATTTTCTATATTTCACTATTTTCTGATTTGCAGGTTAATATTAAATATATGTAAAATCCAGTATATAAATGCATATAGTTTGGTGTTACAATCTGTCACCATGTATTTACATGTTCACACAATATATATATATATATATATATATGTATATATATATATACATATATATATATATATATATATATATATATATATATATATATATATATATATATATATATATATATATATATATATATATATATATATATATATATATATATATATACATATATATATATATATATATATATGTGCAAAACTGTAAGATACAGCATATGCATTATAATAATTACATGCACTTACATGCACTTTTCCTCGAGTACTTCACTTCTTCTCCTTTTTAGTTTTGGACTGTGGCTTAGTAACAAGGAAGGGAGAATCCAGTTACAGGCCATCTGAATTTTTAATGCAGCTGAGGGATGAACACAATGCTCAACAACACTACAGATGGAGAGAGAGAAGGGGGGAGACGAGTAGAGGGTGTCTAATTTACACTCGCCTCCTTTAGCCCGTTTGCCTCGCTGTGAATTTGCTTACTTGCTTAAGTTTTTAGTGAATTTTTTTTTCCCAAACTTTTATTTGTTTGGATTTGTTTTCAGCTGGAACAGTGTGGCAGCTTGACTCCCATCTCAGAAAGGAGCACGCAGGCGTCCTACGATGAAAGCCTCGCGCAGGACATCCTGCTAGCCGAGGGGGCCGAGGACGTCAGCAACAGCTACAACTCGGAGGACGGCAGCGTTACCAAGCAGTGTTACCGGACGACGGTATGTAAGATAATCACATTTGAGCCTTTTTGTGATACCAAAACAATGTGAAAACAATGTTTTTGTTGCCATTTAAAGAATCAATTCTGATTCAGATCTGGAATAAATAGAAGGAATTGTTGTTAAAATATCATCTAATAGGTTTTTGCTAGGCATTTGCTCCACGCTTTGGGCTCAGCAGGAAACATTTGTGCACCGACAGTTACAGTAACACTGCAGCAGTCCATCATCACACACGGGAAAGCGTTGTTGCTCATTACCATACGAGCCCGAGATTCTGTGGGAAGACATTTTAGCTCTTCTGCTCTGCAGGAGATTACAGCGGCCGAGTTTGTGTTCTCTCTCTCTCTGTGTCCGTGTTCTATAACGGGGGAGCTTAGAGTCGGCTGTATCGATATCACTGGGTCAGGTACAGAGAAAGTGCTCAGTGTCAAAGACGTGCTCGTCCATTGTGGCCGCAACTCAACCGCCTTTTATGCTCACTTTTGCTTAATTGGCCACAATTGCCTGCTCGATGAACAGTGTTTACAGCATTATCAGCACACGGGCACCTTGTTAATCCAAGGACGCTCACTGTCGCACACGTCGAGTGTTAGTGTTTTCATCAACAGCACATATCAACGCTGCTTCTACTCTTCTATAATGGCTCAAAGAATAGCTCCTTGTTGCTCCCTTTTCTTTGTAAAGTTCTCAGTTTGCATACATCGTAGAAGTCAAGTCGAGTCAAGACGACGTTTGATGTTTTTGTTTCCCAGGAATCAGAAAGTGAGCAGTTTGTGTGCACTTCACTTGTAGCCTATGCATTTGTCGCTGCTCAGAATCGGCTCTATTTTTTTATTTTTTTTCAGCTACACATGACTCCAGGGATGGCTTTGTGGGTTAGTTTGTCAAACACGTCGCTTCTTTCAGTCTCTGAAAAGACAAGAAAGGATTGCCTTATTTAAACCTGCACAAACATATAAGTCGAAGTAGAAGTTTTCATGGTCCACAAAATACACAAAAAGAGGATGACTGTAATAGTTTGGATCCCTTTGTTTGCTTTTAGCACCACTGCTAGGTCAAAAATGTCTATCTACTATAATGATCTTTCCATAAATATCAGCCTCAAACCACGATGTAGCGCATGTCAATGCAGTAAACTAAGATAACAAACATGTTACACATTGTAATAATGTTTACCGTGTCACTCTCTTAGGAGAATCAGCCGCGTAATCGCTTCGGCGTCATGGACGACAGCGAGAGCCGCCGGGCCCCGCCTCTGCCCCCCCGCACCAGCTTTGAGAGGACAATCACCGTTGTCCGGGGCAACCGTAGCCTTGGTATGTTCTCCGTCTTTCTCATGGTGATGGTGTCTGGGTGTGTGTACATCGCCGGCGTGGCGATAATGACGCTGATAGGCGGCGGTGGTGATGACGACTGCGTAGAAGACGAGTGGTGAAGTGGGTGGGGGGGTGACAATTATGTGCATGTGTGCGTTTGTGTGCGTGCTTTATACGTGTGTGTGTGTGTGTTTGTGTCGAAAAGAGACGAGGAGACAGTAGTAGTTTGTTGTTTTGTCTGGTGATGTTGACTTCATTGTCTTAACTAGAGATGCAACTAACTCGTAATCGATTAATTTTTTGGTCCATAAAATGTTGATCAGTGTGTGTCAAACCTGGAAATGACGATGTTCTCCAATGTCTTGTTTTTGTCCACAAACCAAAATGATTCACTTTTAATGATTTCTTTGTTATGTGCAGCAAAGAAACAAAGAAAATATTCACACTTAAGAAGCTAAAACGATCAGAAATCTTGATTTAATCATGAAAAAAGCTTCAAACCGATTCATCGTTGATCAAAATAGTTGACGATTAATTGAGTAATCGATTAATAATCGATTCATAGTCCAACAAAGTCCACTGTTTGGTTCAAACGTGACGAGAGAGGAGAGAACAACAGGTCGTGCGGCGCTCCTGCGCTTTCATCTGAGCGATTCTATGCAAAACATAAAGAAACGAAGTCATTAATATTCTAATATAAAACGCTCGAACAGGGGTAACACACTGTGAGCGCACACTGTGAGCGCACCGCTCTGTGTGTGCACGTGTGAATAGTTTAATACTATGTAAATTTACACAGGTAGAAGGTAACCGAGGCGAGAATAACACTCTTCTCTCTGAGCGTTCGTCGGTCGTCGTGTGTTTGCTGGAACGAAGTGGAGGATTTACATTTTGTCTTTTGTGTTATTTATGGTTTTGAGAATGTGAAAAGCTTCAGTAAGGCTCGAACATGGGCAACAGTATCATTATTATTAATAATAGTCATTTGTTCCACTCTACTTTCTTCCATTTATTAGGTGCCGTGACTTCTCCTGTGACTATAGCTTTATAGAAATAAAAAAAAAAATCTGTTTTTGTTTTTGCCTTGCTCATAAGTCTTTAGAAACATAAAAATAAGCAGCCTGTTTAGTCGTCTATGCTATATCATAACCGCATTCAGATTCTGCTGTATCTCTGCAGTGCAGTATTGTATTAAGTATTGTATTTCAACTGTGAGGCTCTTCACTATTATTACGTCATTTGTCTGTCTGTCTGTCCGGTAGCCGTGTGTCTTCACTCCATTGTATTCCAGGCACTATGATTGTACTGCAATTTGAATGTCAACACTTTAAGACAATAAACTATCTATTTTTATCAAACATAAGCACCATATAGTCATTTTTCTTTGACCGACTTTTTTTCAAATTATGTTACGACCATAGTGTTGTGGATGTCGCCTATAGACCAGAATTTGTTGCTGCCCTCCGTCTCTGCAGTGTGTGTGTGTGTGTGTGTGTGTCCGTGTAATTCCTGATTTACCTGCGTCTGCCTGGTTGCATTAATGAAGTGTTTGTGTAATCCGCCTTGCATCCAATTTGATAAAGAGTTGGCATATTTTTACCCCTATAGTCACCTGTGCCCTCTGTGTGTGTGTGTGTGAATGTGACCGTGAAGGATGCTGCTCTGTCTGACATGTGCTGCCATGTTGGTGTGCTAATCTGCCTTGTGTCTGTGCTGATTATGCCACTGTCCGTCTGTCTGGCATGTTTTCAAATCAGCCTTAGCCAACCCTTAACTCACCTGTGCTTCTGTGTGTGTGTGTACGTGTGTGCGCGTGTGTGCGCGTGTGTGTGCATGTTGGCAGGGATGTCGGTGAGTGCTATCAAGGATGGCTCAGGCATGCTGGTGCGCAGTGTGCTCCAGGGCGGCTCTGTGAGCCAGGACGGCAGGCTGGGGGTGGGGGACGCCATCTTGGCCATCAACGGAGAGCCCACCTCCCACCTGAGCGACGCCAAGGCCAGAGCCATGCTGCGCAGACACTCTGTCATCGGGCCAGAAATGAGGTGAGGAGCCAGACACTGTCCCAACTGCCTTTCACAATGAACACGGTCCCCGTCGTGTCGCAATATGTTGTGGTTCACACAAATCTCCAGCAGCTCTTACCAGCAGCATTTTACAAATGTGGGGAAAGTAAGGCCCTTAAAAAGTATTCTCAATCACGATTTTGTGAGGTGTTGAATTGTGTCCGTAGAGTTTGACAGCAAAAAGTATGTATGAATGTATTTATTAGTTAAAAAACAACGCCCTGCAAGAACGTATCTTGCAACAGCGAACTCGCTCCTCCTGGAGCAAAATAATATCCAAAATCGCATAAAATAAACTCCAAAAATCGTGAATACTTGAGTCAAAGTGTTGCTTTGCCTTAGGTTTTATTTATTCTTTTGAGTTTTGTTCCTTTCCAGCTTATGAGTTCCGTTGTATGGTTGTGCTCTATAGATTTAACTGCAAACTAAAACTGTTTTGTAAGTTAAACGTGTTGCTGATTACAGGTCATAAAATATTTTGAGAAGGTCTTGAAAAAGTCTTAAAAAGATACTGAAATTAACTTCAGGATTCCTGCATATATCCTGTTTTAACACCCCCCCCCCCCTTCTTCACTGAAGTGCTTAAAAACCGTCACACTTTTTAATTGTAGTGGAAGATTTATGAGTCACCGCATGAATCATCAAATACACACTTCTGGTGGTTCTGTGTTGTTGTTTCTACAACTCCTGTTGTTTCTGCTGTCAGAGCGTAGTGAAAAGCCTACACGTTCATACCAAACTTACACCCGCTAACAAGAAAAATACAGGTGTAACAGGTGCAGGAAAAGTAAGTCATGAATCAGTGATGCTACATTTACGCTAATGCCACAACCTGTATATATGTAAGTTTCATCCTCGCAGGAGCACATCTCGATGCGGTATCTGAAAACTATCAATAAATCATGACAGGAAGTGGACTTGCCCTCAAAAGTAATTAGAGGAACAGATTGGCCGTGATGCTTCCTATTCCCAACCTCTTACGAACCCTCTAATAATACTAATAGAGTTTCCGACTGCTTTGCTTTCAAATCCCCAGCTTTGCCCCCGGTGCGCGGCACCAGAGGTACTGTGGATACTTTGAATTTTAATAAGATGAATTAACACGGAATAAGTTGAACGATTGGAACGTGCGCTCGGATGCGGCGCATCATCATAAAAAAAGTGTGCAGGAACTATGTCACAAACGTGAATTATCTGACTTACGACGCACCTTGTAGGCAACTCGTAGCACGCTTCGCGTGGCAGTTTCTAAATTCTTGTCGTTCAAAAATTTTAATGGCTCAGAAAAAGATGTAAAGTAGGATTTGTTGCACTTTCCTTCCTCCGTCATCGTTCAAAAAATCAGTTTAGGCCCTTAAAAAATATTAAAAATTCTCAATCATGGTTTCATGAGGTGTTAAATTGTGTCCGTAGAGTTTGACGGCAAAAAGTATGTATGAATGTATTTATTAGTTTATTAGTCCCTGCAAGAACGTATCTTGCAACAGCAAACTCGCTCCTCCTGGAGCAAAATAATATCCTAAATCACAAACTATGTCACAAACATGAATTATCTGACTTACGACGCACCTTGTAGGCAACTCGTAGCACGCGTCGTGTGGCAGTTTCTAAATTCTTGTGTCGTTCAAAATGAAAATGGCTCAGTTAAGTAGGTTTGTTTGCACTATCCTTCCTCCGTCATCGTTCAAAAAATCAGTTCGTTTTGAAAGGGGGAGCTGTAAATGTCCTTTGAGAACCCAAAAAAAGTAATTAAATACCGCTCACATTTCCCAGATCTGTGCGTGCAGCTCTTGACAGTCAGTGTGACTCAAATCAGTGAGTATACTCTGTGTATATATAAATATATATATAAATATATATATACATGACTGTACTGTAAGTGTGTGCTGTCCACACAGTCACAAACATCACTTTCACTCTAAACGATCTTTTCACACTCTGGATTTCCATTATCACCTTGTTTTTGACGCCTCAGTCATGGCTGAGTGAGGAGCTGCTGTCATGTTAAATTAGATTAGATGATGAAATTTTTTGAAGCTTGCCCAAGGGGAAATCGGGCGGAGGGGGGATGGCGGGGTATGGGAAGCGGGGGGGGGGGGGGGGGGGATTATTACTTGTTCTAACATCAGCAGTTATGGCTCCACAGTTTAAGACGCAGCAGCAGCCGAGTGGCGTCGTGCCCCACCTTCGCCACCCTGCTGCCTTGCAAAACACCCACTCACTCACTCACTCACTCGCTCCAACTCTCTCTTGCTTGTACACACACACACACACACACACACACAAAGTCTTTCAATGGTCTAACCTCCAAAAACACCTTTTTCCCTGCTATGGGAAATATCTCTGAATAATTCATCACTCAGCTCACCTTGAACAGTGCGCCTCTGAATAAAAGAGTGTTTTAAAGAGGCTCTCGTAGATGCACACGCATAGACTCACACAGATGACACACACTTTCTTCATTACAAACACACACACATACATACATACATACATCCAGAAATGCTTACCGCACACTGCAGACAAACTAACGTAGAGGGCTGTGCAGGCGTGTCTGTCTCTATCAAACTGCCTCAGTCAAGACACCTTAGCACAGAAGGACCTCCATATTCAATCTGCCACCACGAGTCTCCATGAGTGTCCAACCGGGGTAATTTCATAACGTCCTTGACACTTTTGAAGTTGAATGACGTCTTTGTCACAACGACGGCGCATAAACACTTTCATTTCAAGTGTTCCCAGAATCTCTCAGAGATTTCTTGGAATCTCTTAAAAAAAAGAAGGTGAATTTTACTCACTCGTCTTTTTCCTTTTCAGTGTTTTCTTTTCATCTCGTGCCGGTGGTCGTGCTGATGGAGCGGGACACGTGTATAATTTTAGAGCACTTTAAAAAACAAAAAAACAAAATGTGACATGGAAAATAACTCATAAACAATTTAACACTTAGTTACAGAGGGTCAAATAGACTTGTTGTTGTTATTATTTTACACTGTGCTATGTAATTATTGTGGTTAAGAACAGTTTAATGGTGCACATTTTAAATCCAGATTGTCACCAAACTCTAACAGACTAATGGATAACACTCAAAGCATCAGCCAGTTCAGCATAACGGCAAATCTGATGATCTGCTTTCTTACCCAGATTAACGTAGATGAAAATATTGACACTTCTGTCGCTCAGAGTCGTTATCGACAACCAGACTTCACTCAGGCTTTGTGCTCCGTCTAATCATATGCACGGCTTTACATTCATGAGGCTGATTCATGCTCCTAAACTTTACTTTAAACCATTTCAACCATTCCATTATTTCTTTCTATAACATACTAATCAGAGGTGGAAAGTAATGAATTACATTAACTCCCGTTACTTTTATTGAGTAGGTGGTTTTTTGTGTGTAATTTTTAAAATGTTTATGTTCTTTTCAAAGTTATTTGGCTTAAATCACGTCCTTTACTTAGTAAAAAAAATAAATAATTACATTTAAAAAGGTGAATGATGAGGACATGATTAGGACAGGTGAATGAATGTCTAGGACAGGTGAATGATGACATGATGAGAACAGGTGAATGAGGACATGAATGATGACGACAGGTGAATGATTACATGAGGACAGGGGAGTGATGAGGACATGATGAGGACAGGTGAATGATGAGGACATGTGAATGATGACCTGAGGACAGGTGAATGATGAGGACGGGAGTGATGAGGACATGATAATGACAGGTGAATGGTGAGTACAGGGGAGTGATGAGGACATGATAAGGACAGGTGAATGATGATATGAGGACAGGTGAATAATGAGGACGGGAGTGATGAGGACATGATGAGGACAGGTGAATGATGACATGAGGACAGGTGAATGATGAGGACAGGGGAGTGATGAGGACATGATGAGGACAGGTGAATGATGAGGACAGGGGAGTGATGAGGACATGATGAGGACAGGTGAATGATGAGGACAGGGGAGTGATGAGGACATGATGAGGACAGGGGAGTGATGAGGACAGGTGAATTGGTGTTGATTTAAGTCCCTGAGTGAGTGAGAAAGCGTTTTTGACCTTTGACCCATGATGACTGACACATTTTGTGTTTACACATTTTATTTTGTCACCACTTCAATTTGGAAAGTTTTGTCTTTGATTAAAAACAATTCACGTTAAAATGACACAAGAAAAAACCCCAACATTGTTATTAAAGTAACTTTTACTTTTTTTTACTTGTACTAAGTAAAATGTTATCTACTTTTACTGGAGTAGAATATTTCAGTACTCTTTCCACCTCTGCATATGATCATTCGTCATTTGTCCTGTTAAGTGTTTATTGTTTAATGATAATAAGTGATCAGTAAATTGATATCTTAATTTTAATATTTACTCATTTTCTTTTCCCCCTCACGTCTCAGGGTCACCTACGTCGCAGCCCGTCAGGTGGATGAACACCGATCTCGTCTGTGTTTGCCTCCTCTAGCCTCCATCACAGTAGACTGTGCCTCTCCTTCACCCACTCCACCGACACCTTCTCCTGAACCTGTATCAGGCTCGGGCAGATCCTTCAGTCCACACAGAGCTCCGGCTCCACCTCGCAGCCTTAAACTCTCCACCACCTCAGTCAAAGCTGAACCTGCAGCTCCAGACTCAGCCACAGTCAGAGCGCCTCCTCCGTTCAACGCGACTCTGAAAGGCCGAGCCGTCGTCCCCACCGTCTCCCCGACGCGGGATTCAAGGTAATGTAAGATCCAGAGATTTTCAGCCCATTATTTATGGCCACCTAATCCACACTCAGGCCCTGGAGTGCAAGATAAACCTGTCTCGGGGTTTATGAGACTTCAAGGCTCCGGCTTTTACTACATGTTGATATGTTTGCTGCAGAGAATTCGCACAATGAAACCGTTTTACTTCGTCGTTGACTGCCGGTGTAATTTATGCTAATAATATAAGGTAGACATATTGTACCCTATGTCTGTGAGAATGCTTTGGTCAAAATACCAAAATAAGGATGAAGCACCATAGCAGTTCAATCAACCTGCCAAAACAGCCCTGTTCAGAACACTTGGTTTTGAGGGCCTGTCTCTTTAAATGCAAATGAGACACAGGAAATCGGTGTCACTGAGGCTAACGGCAGCGGTTAGCAGCTAACGGCAGCGGTAAGCAACTAACGGCAGCGGTTAGCAACTAACGGCAGCTAACAGCAGTTAGCAACTAACAGCAGTTAGCAACTAACAGCAGTTAACAACTAACAGCAGTTAGCAACTAACAACAACTAACAGCACTTAACAACTAACAGCAGTATGCAACTAACAGCGGTTGGCTGCTAACAGCAATTAGCAACTAACAGCAATTAGCAACTAACAGCAGTTAACAGCCAACAGCAACAAACAGCAGTTAGCAGCTAACAGCAACTAACAGCAGCTAACAACTAACAGCAGTTAGCAACTAACAGCAGTTAACAACTAACAGCTGTCGGCAACTAAAAGCAGTTAGCATATAAAATGTAGACGTCATAAATAACATGTATCCACTGGACACATAAATCCTCTGAGGCTGGAAGTTTGTGTAGAACTCTGTGCTGCACTGTGGAGACAAGAATAGAACACTTCGCCGACTTCCGCTCTTCCGGATACTATTGCCCTCGCCTGCACTCTCGCGTTTTTTAGCGACAAATCGGAGCTCCGCGAGACAACAATTCCAGGAATGTCTGCGCTGAAGTCAACATGGCGTGTTTTATCTCCTGTACTTAGACTGCGGCGGACCACAAAAACGTGAGTTTTTGCCTACTCATAGGGCCGCCAGAGTCCCAAGTATAAGTGTTAAAAAGTTGATTTTGCATCATAATGTCTCCTTTCAGTTACTACCTGACAATTTAATTAACTGCACGTATGGAGAAACGACCCAACACGGCTCGGCGCGAGTCTCTCCCAGACGCTTCTCTGAATGTTGAATCCGGGAGTTATATTTAGCCGCTCGCTTATGGATCTCAGAGCTGACTGTCAGCGAAAATGAATTGTTTCACTTCCGTCTATCGGTGCTTTTTGCTCCATCTTCATACGTCTCCCTCTAACTCTAACTCTCCCTCCCTCCAGTTTCATCCGTGCAGCCTTTTTTCGTCACTATTATCTTTCAATACATTGTCTTTGCCTCTCTCCCTCTCTCTCTCTCCTTTGTGTCTAACGCCTGTCTCTCATCTCTCTCCCCCTCAGTTATCTTGCTCTGGTCATTTTCTCTTTACCTCATTTTCCTCTCCTCTCCATGCCTGGACCTATCCTCTTTCTCAGCACCGGTGGAACCATTTGTTCTGTTCCTCTCCTGTAACTTTAACTGGCTATAGGCTGCTGCTGCTGCTACGCAGATAGAGCCGCTATCACTCACCTCCGCGAGGGCTTATTACAGAAACCTCTAACGTTAAACATATTCATGAAAAATTCCCCTCCTTCTCTACTTCCCTCCGCACATACACACAGAGTATATATAAGCGGAGTACTCCACTCATATGTAAATAATATAAAACACAAAGACGCTACCTTAGAGACCTCCCTGGTACAATAGAGAAATGTGTATTTTCAGGGCTGTTTGCAACTAAAGCAGTGAATTATTTTCACGGCATGTCAGCCAGCAGTGGAGTGCTGCTTAACACTGAGACCGAAGGCTGGTTATCTTCACTTTGGATTAATTTAGAGCTCATTTCAGCTCTGGAACTAGAGCTGAAACAATTAATCGATTATTCGATGACTAAATTAATTTTGATAATCGATTATTTGAAGCTTTTTTCATGATCAAAACCAGATTTCTGTTCGTTTTAGCATCTTAAATGTGAATATTTTCTTCGTTTCTTCAAAGAAATCATTAAAATTGAATCATTTTGGTTTGTGGACCAAAACAAGACATCTGAGAACATCGTCATTTCAAATTTTTTTAAGGATTTTATGGACCAAACGAGCTAATATCTATATGGAGTATTAGAGGATCAAATTAGCATTTTTAGCATTAGCATCTGTCGTTTGTTTATCAATTAAAGGTGCATTATGTAATAAATCTAAAGCAACTGGCCATACAATCCTAATCCTAATATGTCACAGAGACTCAGGAATAATGTTCATATAACAAACTGAACTCACCAACAACAACAGTACAGACAAAATATTTGCATTAAAAAATATATTTTGCAGACTGCAAATCATGTTTATGTTTTGAAATCATGTTTTTGGCATGTGGCGCCACCTACCGCCGTCTACCAGTCATTGCAGTCAGTAGAGTCTCAGCTGCCGGGCAACTACGGTTTGCCAGTTACGTCAGAAAACGAAACCTAAAAGACCTTTTGAGATTTTGAATTTGAATGTAGTAACCGTTTTTGGCCACATTCTTACATATGGCGCCTTTAATTGAACGCAGCGAGAATATTGTAAATGCTTATTTAGCGGGGTTTTCTTAATGACCTTTTAACGATTCTATCAGTGTGCAGATTCCGAGGTTTCTGCCTCACAAGAGCGTCGCAGAAGAGAAAGAAGACGGACAGACTCCGGCAGAGGAAATAAGTGCTGACGTGAAAGCGCCAAAGCTGCAGGTGGAGATAAAGGCGCACCACGACGAGGTCCGTCCTCGCGCTTCTGTGTCCTGGGATCAGCCGAGAAGGTGAGTTAATCACTTGTCATTAGCTTTAATTCAGATTCTCCAGCCTCTTTTTCAAAACTCTGCCCATTATCTTTATCCTCGGTGCTGGCTGAGGGTTTAGGAAATTCCCAGATTTTGTTCTCACACACAGTTCCTCTTTCCCTGAGAGAGTGACTGCTTTCCCCAACCTGTTTTTATTGCATTTAACGACTGTATCCTGCTTATAAATCTCATGAGCTCCCACTGAATGCACAGACTCACCGTTGTGTGTGTCTTGCCTTATTGTTTTCGACTCGATGTGTGAAACTCTATACGCGGCCACATGGAGGAGAAATAATCCCTACTTTATGTACGTTTTTTTTTTTGCTGTAACGCCTCCGTCATTCATACAGGACACGTATTATCGCTGTAATAATAATAGTAATAATAATAATAAGCGTGTTGCTGGTCATATTCCTGCTTTGTGCATCAGCGTGCGGCTCACTCGAGAACCGGGCCAATCCCTGGGTATCAGCATCATGGGCGGCAGAGGCATGGGCCGCAGACTGAGCAGTGGAGAGATGATGAGGGGAGTCTTCATCAAACACATCACTCCCGACAGCCCGGCAGCACATAATGGCACCCTCCGGACAGGAGAGAGGATACTCGAGGTGTGTGTGTGTGTGTGTGTGTGTGTGTGTGTGTGTGTGTGTGTTGGCTCTTAAAGACCTTTTTTTTCCTGGCAGAAACTGGTGGACCAAACCAAAGCCTGGTCCTAACGAGGCAGAACCTCATCTCTGGGGGAACTGGGTTAAGTCTAGGGCTGAAATTTGAATTGTGGTTCGGTTAAGGTTAGAGTTTGGGTTAGGCATTAACTGGGTTATAGTTAAGGTTAAGTTAAGTCAATGAAGTGTCCTAAGAAGAATATCTGGGTTAGGATTAGTGTGTGTGTGTGTGTGTGTGTGTGTGTTCTTGTATTTGTGGCTTTGTGAGGACAAAAATGACATTTTGGCAAAGTGCGAGTTTTTTAGCGTGTTAAGACCTGGTTTTAGGTTTAGGGTTGGAATTGGGTTTAGGTCAGGGTTAGGCATTTAGTTGTCATGGTTAAGGTTGGGGTAAGGCACGAGGGAACATATTTAGATTATATTTCTACATGATTTCAAAATTAAATGAATATTCAGACGATTTGAAGACTAAATGTTTAGTTTTATTTGATTTGGACTGATTTATGCTTTTTTTTCCCCTCCATAATGCACACTCATGTTATAGCCCTGTGTGTGTTTTTGTATTTGTGGCTTTGTGAGGACAAAAAGGACATTTTAGCAAAATTAGAGTTTTTTAGCAGGTTAAGACCTGGTTTGAATTGGGTTTAAGTTAGAGTTAGGTTAAAGGTTAGGATTAGGCATTTAAGGCTGGGATAAGGGGCTAGGGAACATATTTAGATTATATTTCTTTGAGACAATTAGACATTATCTTTCCATATAAGCACATGATATCAACATTAAATGAATATTCAAACGATTGAAAGACAAAATATTTAGTTGTGTTTGGTTTGGACTGATTTATCGCGACATGAGATCTACACGATTACAATGTTATTGTCATTTATTTGGTATTTCAGACATTTTCACAATTTTTTCTTTTACTTTTCAATGAATTCCTGTATTTAATTCCAACAAAAAATATGCATTTTTTTCCTCAATAATGCACACTCATATTATGGCACATACTCAATATGTCCAATATCTTCCCTGTCAAGGTGTGTGGCGTGGACTTAAGAGACGCCAGCCACGAGCAGGCGGTGGAGGCCATCCGCAGAGCCGGGGACACGGTGGACTTTGTGGTCCAATCTGATCAACACAGATCTCAGGTACGGCGTTTAAGAAAAGAAAAGAAAAGAATGGGAAACAGAAAAGGAAAAGAAAGCGATGCACGTGCAGGTACAATAGATTCCACTGTCTGAGTCTCTCGAGGCTCCATGTTTTTTTCCACTCTGAATCTCAGTACTCAGCATAATATACAAAGAGAGAGCGAGAGAGCGAGAGCACTTTATATGCAATTGGACAAGTCCATTACAAGTTTCGGCTGTTGTTTTGCATGGAAATGTGTTGCATCACAGCCTGAACACTAAACTAAATCTGATCTGTAACTGGTGCAGCGTGTGAAGAATAGACTTCATTGTCATAATAGATATTTATTTTGTGTTTTTTCGTCCGCAGTCACAGATGCTCACCAACCACGGAACTCCAACAGCGCAGTTAAACTCACACAGCGGCAGCAGCAAGGTAACACTCCTCTACTGCTGTACCAAAGATCAATTTCTATATTTTAGAAAAGTAGAAAATGATAAGCTCTATACAGAGATCTTTTTTTTTTTAAAGGTTGTGACTTGTGTTTTTAGATTTTGTGTTTCTGTTCCCACTCAGAAACTGATGTTAAACTGTGCAGGGATACATTTTATACATATATATATATATATATATATATATATATATACGTATAGGGATGAATCATTAACACCCACATGCTATTCCTAAAAGAATGAAGGCTTTTTTGAGAGGCAGACTTCTCTGTTTGGTGTCAGTGAGTGTGCACAGAACTGCTCTGTGTCTGTTTCCCCCCCCGTCATGACTGTAGGAGGCACTTCCTGTCAGTGGTCTGATCCTTAGCCTGTCCCCCACAAACCCCTTCACTCCCACCCCCTTTAAGGTTGGTACATTGTTGTTTGTATATGTGTGTGTGTGTAATCGTCGATATGGAGAAATCTTAGATTAGCATTTTTCCCAAAACTTCATTAACGTGCATATTTGTAGACGGAACCCGTGAAGTTCAAAGTCCCACGCAGCTACCTTGTTTGTTTAAGCCTTTTGTTTTTCCTCTTTGATGGAGATGCACAACTCTCTAAATAGACAGTGCGTCCTTTTGAAGTTATTTTTCCACGCAGGGCTCTAAGTTAGTTACAAAATAATGCATGATTCTGGTCATCTTTCATGTTATTTTTAGCTGACATTAAAACGGCGTTCATTAATTCGCTCTTGTTCGTCAGTTTTACCCCCCTCCTCACCGCTACATCAAGCACGCTGCACACAAGCCTCAGGGGTCATCCACCTCGTGCCTGAAGGACCCCTGAGGCATCTACCAAGCCCTGCCTGTTCAATAATGCAAAACTTCTCCCAAGGTAACTTCACCGGCGCCTGATAGAAAGAATCGGAGAAGCCCGATAAGTGTCGCAACTGCAGCAGCAGCAGGAGCAGCAGCAGCCAAAGACGAGGACGACACTGGCAGGAGTAAGTCTGCATCACAAAGAGGTCATTTTATTCACACAGTGCAGGTGACGTGAAGGAAAAAGAGCCATGTCAGTGAATTACACTACTGTTCGAAAGTTTGGGGTCACCTATACAATTCTTTTTGTGTTTTCCATTAAAAGTCACACTTTTATCCATCAAAAGAGTTGCTAAATTTTGCCCTTCAAACTTTCAGCTGTGCTAACATCATTGCACAAGGGTTTTCAAAGGTTTTATAATCATCCAATAGCCTTCTAACGCCATTAGCAAACACAATGTACCATTAGAACACTGGAAATGGGCCTCTATACACCTATGTACATATTCCATTACCAACCAGACGTTTGCAGCTAGAATAGTCGTTAACCCTAATGTTATATT
Source organism: Microchirus variegatus (assembly GCF_963457635.1). Taxonomy (NCBI): domain Eukaryota; kingdom Metazoa; phylum Chordata; class Actinopteri; order Pleuronectiformes; family Soleidae; genus Microchirus; species Microchirus variegatus. The sequence goes on from NC_139824.1 coordinate 15,725,955, forward strand.
CATTGAAAAAAAAAAAAAGAAATTAAAAAAGTGATTTTCCTTAAAAAATAAGGACATTTCTCAATTTTTTTTTTCTCAAAATGTTTAATTTTTTTTCTCAAATTTAAAAAAAAATTCTCAAATTTTTATTTTTTTCTCAATTTTTATTTTTTCTCAAATTATTTTTTCTCAATTTTTTTTTTTCAAAATTTAAAAAATTATCTCAATTTTCTTTGCACAACATGTATTTATTTTTCTAAAAAAAAAATCCTTTTTTTTTTTTTATTCTCAAAATGTATCTATTTTTCTCAAAAAAATCTCAAATGTTTAGTTTCTTTCTCTTTCTCAAAACATTTTTTTTCTCAAATTTTAAATATCTTTACCTTCAAAAATAAGGACATTTCTAAGTGACCCAAAACATTTGAACTGTAGTGTACATCCACGCTACACACACACACACACACACACAAGTTGAGTTGGCTTGGCCCAGGGCTTTAATGTGCATGCATTACTGGCACAGAACACGAATCCTCAAAAGCATATGTTCTGGGAGAGCCAATTCCATTCTCTATGAAGGGGTTTGGCTTCTTCTTTTGGCTCAAAAACCTCCTCTCATTCAAGTGCGATCAATTCTTTGACATCACTCTACAGAGTTTTCTTGGCAGCTAGGGACATTGTTGGTGTGCGCTCGGTGGTCAAACAAATGTTGTATCTTCGTTTGACCCGTGCACACGTGCTGTCTCCCTTAGAAAAGATGCTTCAGCGCTACGGCAGCCTCTCTGGGAAGCTGCACATGATCGAGTTGGAGAAGGACCCCGCTGTTCCTGGCCTCGGAATAAGTCTGGCGGGCAACAAAGACGGCTCCAGAGCCCGCATGAGCGTCTTTGTGTCGGATATAGACCCTCAGGGTCCTGCCGGCTTGGACGGAAGGATACGGGTCGGAGACGAGCTGCTAGAGGTAAAGAGGAGAGTGAATGGAGCAGGAAGGACCAGGGAAAGGTCGGAGTCCTGGAGAGAGACAAAATACCAAAGAGTTGAAATTGAAAAGCAGCAAAAGGAGAGCGGTGGTTTGTGGGTAGAGCGGAGTGGATGAATAGAGCGAGCCTCGCAGAGAGGATTTATGTGGAAAAATTACCTTTTGAAGGATGGTTGGTGCTGCTGTGTAATAGATATGAGGGCAGCGGAGGCTTACATGTGAGAGGAGAAGATGGATCGGATCAGAAAAATAAAAATGTTTTTTCTCCTCCTTCTAGATCAATGCTCAGATCCTGTACGGACGCAGTCACCAGAACGCCTCCACCATCATCAACAACGCTCCGTCTAAAGTCGAGATCATCCTCGTTAGGTAATTACGCTTTTTCCCTGTACAATGTACTCAACAGGACGTAGGGCACGTGTGTCAAACTCAAGGCCCGGGGGCCAGATGTGGCCCGCCGCGTCATTTTATGTGGCCCGCGAGTGATTAATGTGGCTTAAAAACCTGTGTTAAAATAGGTCTATGCTGCTTTAAGGCGTGCGTTGACCATAAACTACATTTCCCACAATGCATGGCGATTGCGTTACCCGCAAAGTGACGGCATCCTGCTACTAGATCGCAGTGTATCATTGTATATGCATCATGCGACGAGTGAAAATTAGTAAGTTATAAATACAGAAAGTTATTTAGCAATATGTTATTGAGTAGTTACCTTTATTTTACATTATATTTGGCTACATTTAGTTAGATTTATTCTGTATGACAGTTACATCTGGCCCTTTGAGGGGTCACCATTAGAGAGAATGAGTTTGACACCCCTGACGTAGGGTGTTCATTGAAGTCGATTGTGTTGTTACACCAGGAATAAGACAGCTCTTCAAGGCAGTCAAAGGGTCCAGAGATCAACAACAACAACAACAACAACAAAAGAGTGTGAGGACACAGTGGATTCACACGTGGACTCAGCAGAACATGACGGATTATCCAAAGACGTCTACCACATCAACCTTCCTCAGGTACACTCGTATATTGGAGCAAAAACAGCCGACAATGTTGTAAACCTGACAAACTATTAGTCGTACTTTAAACTTAGAATTTTTCATGTCGTCATCAGGATCATGTAGGACTCGGTCTCTGTCTGGGACAAGGGAATAACATCGACGGCGTCGTGGTCAGTTCCTTAATCCCAAACGGTACAGCTATGAAGGTAACGTGTTTTTAATCTCATTTAAATATGTGAGTTATGTTTCAGAAGTGGCGATATCTCACTTTTAGGTAGCTTGTGTATCGAGAAATGACAAAACTCTGTTGGAGTTTGGAAATGACGATGTTCTCGAACGTCTTGTTTTTGTCCACAAACCAAAATGATTCAGTTTTAATGATTTCTTTGGTATGTGGAGCAAAGAAACGAAGGAAATATTCACATTTAAGAAGCTAAAACAATCAGAAATCTTGTTTTAATCATGAAAAAAGCTTCAAATAATCGATGATCAAAATAGTTGACAATTCATTTAGTAATGAAGTAACGATTAATGTTGTTTCAGCTCTAGTATATACATTTATTTTGTTTATTTATTGGTGTGTAGTAGTTTTTTCTTTATTAAAAGGGACCAAAAAAAGTATATTTTTTCACTTTCAGTACTTTTTGACTGTCTCTGTACAGGATGGCAAAATGAAAATGACAAAACTCCTTTGTGTTAATCATAAAGTCGTTTTTTATCAAAGTTAATCAGTTGCTACTTTTGTGAAATAAATTAAGTATATACTAGAGCTGCAACTAATGATTATTTTCATAATTGTTTGGTCTATAAAATGTCAGAAAACGTAAAAAAACGTTAATCAGTGTTTGTCAAACCTGGAAATGACGATGTTCTCGTAAAAAAAAAGATCAGTTTTTAATGATTTCTTTATGTGGAGCAAAGAAAGGAAGAAAATGTTCACATTTAAGAAGCTAAAACAATCAGAAATGTAGTATATGCATTTATTTGATTTTATTTGTTTATTTATTAGTGTATAGTTTTTTTCTTTACTAAAACAGACAAAACTTTCCACTTTCAATACTTATTGACTTACTTTACTGTCCTTGTGCAGGATGGCAGAATAAAGGCTGGAGACACAATCACAGCAGTGGGTGATGAACCTGTGGCAGGGATGTCAGTAGAAAAGGTACACACACACACACACACACACACACACACACACACACGCGCGCACACACACACACTTCAAGGTCATCCTGCCTGAGTGATTTATGACTGCCTTGTCGTCCCTGTGGTCAGGTGTCCAGCTCCATTCTCAAACATCAGGTCACTGTCAAGCTCTCCATCAAGAAGCCGTCCCAGACTCTCTCCTCCTCCACCTCCTCCTCTTCTTCTTCTACTCTACCTCTCCCATCGTCATCTCTGTCTCCTACGCCCTCTCTGCCCCTCCCTGTTTTCTCCTCCTCCTCGTCGTCTTCGTCCCTCAGCGCCGCGCTGAGCTCTCCCTCGGGACATTGTGATTGGCTGGGATCCACGCCCACGCCCACACCCGCTGACCCGCTGAGCTGCCCGGTCGCCGCCGGGAGGGAAACGACGGTCGAGATCGTGAAAGGAAACCTCGGCCTGGGCCTCAGCATTGTCGGAGGATGTGACACTCTGTTGGTATGCTATTAAATGAACAGACTTAACATTTAAAGTCATTTTAATTCATGAATCATTTATTATTTTTAATTGAAAACTTTCCTTTGCATTAATGCATGATTGATTCGCTTTCTCTTGATTGCACTGTGTCATATCACTTATCTCCACCAGGGGGCAGTAGTGATACATGAAGTAAATGATGGAGGCGCAGCTCAGAGGGACGGAAGGCTGCAGGCCGGGGACCAGATATTAGAGGTATTCTGTGCTGTAGTGAATAGTATTATTTATTCATGCATATATGTATTTAATTCATTAAATGAGTTACTTTTGTAACTTATACGAATAACAGTGGCTAATTTCAAATATAAGATGTAATTTGTTACTTTTATCTAACACAATTACTTCTTTCTTATTTGATGCAGACTCATGTTAATAAGCCAGTAGACTACATTCTATTGTATTTAACTCTATTTAACTTTTTTTATGTAGTCTCAGTATTACCATCTGTTTATATTGTAGTTTTCTTGTTAATGCATGGTTATAATTTATTATCCATATCTTTACTGTCTTGCTGCTGTAACGCTGTAAATGTCCCCACTGCAGGACAAATAAAGGACTATCTTATGTCTTATCATGTGAAAATTCACAAGCTACATACATAGAATTATTATTATTATTATCATTATTATTAATATGCACACAAAACAATCCTTGGGAATGGTCAAAAACGATACGTGCTCGATGCTCTCGTTCACTTCCTCTTCCTCTCTCTCTGCAGGTAAACGGCATCGACCTGCAGCAGGCCACTCACGACGAAGCCATCGGCGTGCTGCGGCTCACCACGCAGCGCGTCCGCCTGCGCGTCTTCAGGTACCAGGAGGCGTACAGGGAGGAGGACCTGTGGGACGTTTTCAGCATGGAGCTCAGACCGCGTCCTGGCGAGGGCCTGGGGTTCACCACCGTGGGAAAGAGGTACAGCGAGCGACAACTACTGCAACTAGATTTGTATTTTATTTAGCACTTTTTAGCTCGCCGCTAACATGGGAATAAGTCTTTCCGTTTTCACTGGGCTTTATCCAGGATTTAAATCACTGAGAGCTGAATATATTCTCCGTTGCTGACGATATCAACCAACTTCATTGCGTTTTCAAAAAAGATTTAAACCTATGTGAGAAATGATTGCATCTCACATTTACTCATTTTAATCATGCATCTAAGAAAAAGGATTCAAATACAATAAAATAACGACAAATTGCTGTATTTTTAATCAAAATCTACTTATATACTATATTACACTCTTAGGAATAAAAGTGCTAAGTAGAACCATATAAGGTTCTTTGGCTTGCCCTCATAGGAGAACCCTTTTTTGAGGGTTCCACCAAGAACCCTTTTAAAACCCTTTATTCAGGAAAGGGGTTTTAAACGGTTCTCTTGATCAAAATAGTTCTTCCTGGAACCATTAGTGTTACAAAGAACCCTTGAAAAACCCTTTCTTCTGGAAAAGGGTTTTTCAGAAACAAATGGTTCCAGGTAGAACCTCAGCCCTTGTAGAAGAACACTTTTGGAACCCTTATTTCTAAGATTGTATACTAAGCATGTACTGTATTACTATCTTAATCATAAGATAAGTACTTTCTCGAGCTATTTACTTTTTAATTAATAGGCATAATTGTAAAAAAAAAAAAAAGCTAAAGATGTGATCGAAACATAATGAAATCTCACAGCCACGTAACATCCCATAATCACCATGAAGGTCAAAGAGCCGGGCCTTTTCACAAGGTGCACATCTTTATGCAGTTTCTCAGTCGTGTGATATTATGCAAAGCAGCCACGGCTCCAGTCGGTCACATAATTCATTTTTATAAGCGCGGAAACCACGACCTCTGACCTCTGACCTCTGCTTTCGTCCAACAGTAATGACACGGGCATCTTCGTGTCAGATATCATCGGCGGTGGCGCGGCAGACGCGGACGGCAGGTTGTTGCTCGGCGACCAGATTCTGTCCGTCGACGGCGTGGATGTCCGCGCGGCGGCGCAGGAGCACGCGCAGAAGCTGCTGCAGGTTTGTGTTTTCACGAAAAATAGAGACTGGTGGTAATTGTACGTTAGTTTTTGTAATTGTTATCATGCGCCTTTTCACTCAGACGTACAGCGGCATCGTGCAGTTGGAGGTGGCTCGTTTCAAAGCTGGACTGCAGTACTCGCAGCGGAGCCAGGTAAAATGTTTCCCCACACTGTCTTTGTCCAAACAAAAGAAGCCTAAATTTTCTGTATTTGTTTGCTAATCTTAGTGTAGTCGGTAGTTCACCTATGCCCTGTTTTAACAAAATGACTTTGTGGACCTACTGTAGGAGTACTTTAAGTTGTGTTTTATCCAGAGTGAAGACTCTGACTGTTCCACCCTGACCCCCACAAGTGGATACGGCACTACTTTTGTCCACCAGAGGGAGACAACAGATAACAAAACAGGGAGATACAGTGAGCTGCAATCATATTTGAGTGCATAAGAGATAAAAACCTGCTTATTATTTTATTATTCAACACATACTTTAAGTATGTTTAATGTTCGTTCTTGATCTTCTCACAGCACCTCAAAACTTCCCTGACTCCAGAAAAGTAATCATACAAAAGGTACTTTTGCTTAAAAGATTGTGTTTTTCTGTTGTTATTATTATTATTATTATTATTATTATTAATCTCCCACACTGTCGTGTCTGTCGCTTGTTTAAAAATAGCTTCTACTGTCAAGTATTGTCCAACAGGGTCTCTCTCATGTGTGTGGTATCACCCACAGGGTCCAAGTGACTCCCTTGGCATCACTGTAGCGGGAGGAGTGGGCAGTCCCCATGGCAACGCACCTCTTTTTATTGCTGCCATGGATACCAATGGACTGACTGTCAAAACACAGCAATTACAGGTGGGTAGCGCCCAATTCCTCTGTGTGTGTGTGTGTGTGGGTGTGTGTGTAAATTAAATAAATTAAATAAAGTTCATATTCACTTATCTGTTTATGCACATTTTCTCTTGTCTAATGTTAGATTGCAATATAAGTTCATTTGAAATCAAGTTAACACTTTATATTAAGGAACATATATTCACCATTAACTAGGTGCTTACTAACATGCATATTAGTAGCATATTAGCCATTTATTAGTGAATATTAAGCACCGATTAACATATTATTTAGGAAAAATCTTGATCAATGTAGTAATAGAGGTAGAATAATGTATATAAGTAGCATACTAGCCCTTTATTAGTTAATATTAAGCATGTATTAACACTTTATTTAGGAAAAATCTTAATTCGTGTCGTAATAGAGGTAGAATAATGTCTATAAGTCGCATACTAGCCCTTTATTAGTTAATAAGCATGTATTAACACTTTATTTAGGAAAAATCTTAATTAATGTAGTAATAAAGGTAGAATAAGGTTTATAAGTCGCATACTAGCCCTTTATGAGTTAATATTAAGCACCTATTGACACCTTATGGAGGAAAAAATTTCAATTCATATAGTAATAGAGATAGAATAATGTATATAAGTTGCATACTAGCCCTTTATTAGTTAATATTAAGCACCTATTAACACCTTATTCAGGAAAAATCTTAACTAATGTTGTAATAGAGGTAGAATAATGTATATAAGTAGCATACTAGCCCTTTATAGTTAATATTAAGTAGTAGTTAATGGTGAATATGTGTTCCTATATATAAAGTGTCACCGAAGTTAGAATTAACTATTATTATTGTAGTTAAAGTATTTTAGGTCATTTTAGGTAAAGCTGTCAAAACAGCTAAAGAATGAAAAGCGAAAGTGTCTTTGAGTAAATATCCACCACTGAGTATGTGGTTCCCATAGTAAGATTTGTTTTTATTGTGAAATTGTTTATGATTAAAATGAATAAATTAAGGTTTACAATGAATTTTACAAGTAATATACACAAGGATTGCAATATTTTAGAAATCTATTTAGAAGTCCAATCAAATTAAAGAGCAGAAGTGATTTACAGTACAAGAAATCCCAAACTCCAAACAAGCTTCAGACAGAAAAGTTAGACAGGAAGAGAAAATGTGTCACTGTCTGTAAAAAAAAAAAAAGAAAAAAAAAACATCCCATAAAAAAAAAAGTTGAGAATAGTTGAAGGTGAGTTTTGGGGTAAAACTAGGTGTAAGCATATAATTGTTTTTAGTTTGTGTGTGAGTGAAACTCCCGGAGGATTAATCTACCTCAATATGTCCATCAGACGGGAGACAAGCTCCTCACCATCAATGATGTGTCCACTGACGGAATGACTCACGTCCAAGCTCAGGCCCTGTTGAACAACGCCAGAGGAACCATCCGTCTGCAGGTAATGACACAGGAAGACACAGGAAGACACGCCGACTTTGTGATAACATCAGCAAGTTTTTCTCTCTGCTCAGTGTGGTCATACAAGTGTATCCTACGGAAGAGGATTAGGGCCACACAGGCCCTAAAAAATATATAAAACTCATAATTCGGACTTTAAAATTCATAATTCTGACTTTATTCTCAGATTTCTGACTTTAAAACTCATAATTCTGACTTTGTGCTCCGATTCTCAATTTATTCTCCAAACTCTGAATTTATTCTCAGAATTCTGACTTTAAACTCAGCATTCTGACTTTATTCTCAGAATTCTGACTTTAAAACTTGGAATACTGAATACTGAAACTGAGAACAACCCTCAGAATTCTGACTTTGTTCTCTGAATTCTGACATTAAACTCAGAGCACTACAGGGCACTACAGGTGCCCAGAGTGCCCAAAGTCAGAATTCTAAGTTAAAAGTCAGAATTCTGAGAATAAACTCCGAATTTATTCTCAAAATTCTGACTTTAAACTCAGAATTCTGAATTTAAAACTCAGAATATGACATTATTCTCAGATTTCTGACTTTTTTCTCAGAATTCTGACTTTATTCTCTGAATTCTGACTTTAAACTCAGAACTACAGGTGCCCAGAGTGCCCAAAGTCAGAATTCTAAGTTAAAAGTCAGAATTCTGAGAATAAACCCCGAATTCTGAATTTATTCTCAGAATTCTGACTTTAAAACCCATAATACTGAATACTAAAACTCTAAAACTACTTTAAAATTGAGAATAAACCTCAGAATTCTGACTTTAAAACTCAGAATTATGACTTTATTCTCATATTTCTGACTTTATTCTCAGAATAATGACTTTAAACTCAGCACTACATGTCCCCGGAGCCAGAATTCTGAGTTTAAACTCAAATGTTTTTTTCCTGTGTGGCTCTAATCCTCCTCTTCTCTCCTGCCTCTGCTATCAAGGAATTAAAATAATTGCCTATTGTTACTGGAGTCTCTTCATTATCAGCTCTCGTATGTGAAAACAATAGTGTGTCTGACACTGATTTCACACCGTCTGACTTCGTGTTAAATAAGCTTTTTATGTTGCACGAAGGAGGAAAGAAAAAAAAAAGGGAAAATTAATAAGGAACAGGGGAACTGTTGTTCTTGACAAGGTTTTTCTATTTTTTTTATTATTCATATTGCTCCCACTGCATGAGCATTAGGACATGGCATGACACGCTCAATAACAATAATTCTAAAAATACACACATTGTTCTAGTGTGTGTGTCTCCCATATTTTTCCACATTGTTTGTAACTAGGTGGCAGCAGGTTGTGGCGGGTGCAGCACGCGGGACAACAGTGATGCGCGGTCGTTAGGCCAAGCCGCCACCGGCAGCAGCAGCATCAGCAGCAGCAGCAACAGTCTGCCTCGCTTTCACAACAACCTCTGGTAAGAATGGTCTCGTTGACAGTCGTGCTGCTGCTGTCGTACACTCTGCCTTTACTCTGGCTTCCTCCTGGTTTATTCAGAGGATTTAGGACACGTGGGTAATCCCCTCGACGATCGCAGGAAGGTGCAGCCCCTGCATGAAGAGCACTGGGACGGATGCGCTTCTGGCCAAAATGAGCTGCTTTTTTAGTTTTTCCCCCGTTTATTTTTATTTTCAGAGAATTTGTAAGGCTAAAAATACCAGAATTCGGAATTGTGACTTTAAAACTCAGAATTATGACATTATTCTCAGATTTCTGACTTTATTCTCAGAATTCCAACTTTAAAAAACTCAGAATACTTTAAAATGGAGAATAACCCTCAGAATTCTGACTTTAAACTCAGAACTACGGGTGCCCAGAGTGCCCAAAGTCAGAATTCTGAATTAAATCAGAATTGACTGGAGTCGGGCTTGGCGTTCTGCGCTAAAATTTCCGAAACATACAGAACCACAGCACGATCCATCTCGTCTTAGTCAGACTATGGCCTTAACTAGATTAGGATTAGAGCCGATTGGCTTAATCATCATTGTGTGATCTTAGAGCGGTTTGAATGTAACTAATATTTGTTGTTTATATTTAAAAGTGACACACACAACAACATAGGATGCCAATATTAACTGTGTTCTGTGTTCTCCTTCCATCACCATTACCTTACACAGTCAGTTTTTAACATTATATATTGTCTTCTTTGGCTGTAAATCAGGATCTCCGTGCATTAAAAGTGGAAATGGCTCCTTTGAGGCCCATTATTTCCTCCTGCACACCAAAATATAATGGCTTCTTCCCAGGTTTCGGGACTCATCTTTTCGTTATATTTGATTGAAATTACCAAACAACAACCATTTATTTTGTAATAAGGTCTGTAGTTCACTGACGGGAATCTTTTAGACCATCACGCATATGTTGTTGCTGCTGTTGCAATCAATAGAGGTTTCAACCCCCGGCAAGATTGAAAAGAAATGGTGGCTATATTTAGCTCTATCACAGTCACACTAACACAGAGCACTTTATATATATTTGTATCGCAGCGCTCGTACGTACAAAACCATCGCTCTGGAGAAAGACTCCTCAGGCCTGGGCTTCAGCGTCGTCGGAGGATTCGGGAGTCCTCACGGAGACCTGCCCATCTACGTCAAGACCGTCTTCGACAAGGTGAGAAAAGTCACTTTGGATAATTGTACAAATAATGGTTTCAGTTGTACTGGGGTAATCTAAAACGGTCGACCTGTGCAGGGAGCGGCCGTGGCAGACGGCCGGCTGCAGCACGGCGATCAGATCATCGCCGTGAACGGACACTGCCTGGAGGGCGTGACTCACGCCGAGGCCGTGGACGTCCTGAAGAAGACCAAGGGAAGCGTGGTGCTCACGGTCCTCTCCTAGGATTCTCCTGGAAGTGAGGCGGTGTCATCGTAAAGACGATGTAGTTTTTTTTCGAGTCGTAGCAGCTATTTCTTCACATAGAGAATCACGAGAGACTCTGTGGTTTCCATGTGACTTGAAGCACAGAAAGCACGTGACATGTGTTTATTTATTTATTTATTTATTTATTTATTTACCTTAAGCTAACGTCTGTGAATCTCCAACACCCGAACCCCATGCCAAGTGCTTCTGCCAACCTTTTGTGTGGCAAATAACGGCTTAAGGACATTTTTCTTTCTTTTCTTTTTTTTGCTTTGTAAGACTGTTCTATTTTTACTCGTCTTCATCCTTCATCAAACTATGTCACGTTCCTCGCGTTCTGCCGGTTTAATTAGCGCTGTGATACGCGGCGTGTTTATAATCAGCAATTATAGCCACTTTAGGTTCATTTTGTTGCGTCATCTGTTATTAAGCAGCTGCTGATTTTCACTCACGACTGTTGTTTCTTATGAATACAGTTGGTTTTTTTTTAAGGACAATCTTCATTTAGAAATCTGTTTTGTATCATTTTATATGTACCGTGTTATATTATGTGTTAATTTTATTATTTTTTATTTTATTATTTGTTATTATTATTATTTTTATTTTATTTTTTAATTATTATTTTATTATTATTATTATTTATTTGTATTATTTTATTATTTTTATTTTATTATTTTCATTTTTTATTTTATTTTATTTTATTTTATTTTATTTTATTTTATTTTATTTTATTTTATTTTATTTTATTTTATTTTATTTATGGAAGTAGTCCTCCGTAGCCAAATCTCACACACACACACACACACACTGGGTGTGTTTGGCCTTGTGTAACGTTGTAGATTGACTGTATGTGATCTTATTAAAGCTACAATGTTTGCTACGGATGTATCCAAACTTTAATATTTAAGCACTATCATTCTGTTTATATTAACAAATAATAAGGCTCTTTATTGTTATTTGAGACTTTGAATCCTATATTAGAACTGTTAAATAAGAAAAGAAGTCATTTTATGACCAAGTTCCCAGATCTACCTGTTTTATATAACATTGACACATCTCAGGATCACTCAGTTTTAGCTAGAACTAAGTGTGTGCTGCACTAAATCACAGTGTAGGGAAAAGAGTGATGAGAGGAGGGAACAGTGTGATTATCTAACGACGTGTTCATCTTCATGAAAGCAGAATCAAGACAAAGACGCGTCAAAAAACAGAGGTGAATGTGCACAACTTTTCCTTTTTTTTAATTACTGCTGGTGTTTTGCGACGACAGAAACACAATACACACAAATGTCTCATTTAGGAAATGGAAAATTGCATCGTGGGAGATTCTGTCGGGAGCCCTCTCCACACTAATCGAAGCCATCTGCTCACATTGGGAGGCTTTATTGAAACGCAGCCATCACGGCTCTGCTTTATCCTTCTCCAGATGAACAATTCCCGGCCTAAACACCAGCGTGAAGAGGGTTTTTTTTTTCAGGATTGTCTGCGTCCTCAACGATTATAGAAACACATCTTTAAAACAATATTTCCAGCACGTGAACTTCAACAGATTTTCCGTTTCGTACGGCTCTTGTGGGAGTCGCAGAGGGTTCGACGCGCGCTAACATTTCCTTTGTCGTTAAGCGAAAAGGGAAAAAAAGAAGAAGAAGCTCCCAGCTGCCTTTTTTCAAAGAGAACCTCAAAATTCCCTTTTCCCTTCTCAAACATTTATGAGACATATGCGAGCAGACCACAGGGCACAGGTCATGTTTCCACACCGTGGCCTCTTTTCCACGACGTATAAAACAGCAGGGTCCAAACACACTCGCGGCTACAAAACCGCAGTGTTTTTCGGAACAGGACGTCTTTCACTTTGACATGAAAAGGCACTAATGAAGCTCTGTCGTGGGTGGGTAACAGCGGCCAAGTGATTGTTATGTGTGTGATTGTCACATCTATCCGTTTTAATAAATCCACAGGATCGTCTTTTGCTGTCAGTACGGGCACAAGAGTCGCCAAAAAGTAAAAAAAAAAAAATCTCTTCTTCTCCATCTTTTTCCCCTTGAGCTTTTTTCCTTTTCAATCCTACGCTCGGAGGAAAAAAAAAAAATGCCAATTGGATCTGCAAAGTGCTGAGTCGTGAAATTTTCCTTAGAGCGAGATAAAAATATCCCAACTAGCAGCTACAGCACATAATAATATACTGTGGTCTGCGGTAGATTTGTGTCAAATCAAAGGAATTCATTTAAGAGGTCCGAATTTTTCCCCCCCGATACTCAACCATTCAAAAGTTTGGGGTCACCTATACAATTTTTGTTGTGTTTTCCATCAAAAGAGTTGCAAAATGATGAGAAAATATTGTACAAATTCCATTAAAAAAAACAGACGTTTGCAGCTAGAATAGTCGTTTACCACATTAACCCCTTTAAGGTACTACTCAACCATTTGGTGGACCACACTTTTAAGTCACTGTATGTCATTGAAAAATGCATCAAGCTGAACTCAATAACACTTAAAGGTGCATTATGTAATAAATATAAAGCAACTGGCCATAAAATCCTCCTAATATGTCACAGAGACTCAGGAATAATGTTCATATAACAAACTGAACTCAACAACAACAGTACAGACAAAATATTTGCATTAAAAACAAATATTTTGCAGACTGCAAATCATGTTTATGTTTTGGCATGTGGCGCCACCTACCGCCGTCAGTAGAGTCTCAGCTGCCGTGCAACCACGGGTTGCCAGTTACGTCTGAAAACGAAAACCTAAAAGACCTCGGTGTTTTGAATTTGAATGTAGTAAACGTTTTTGTCCACATTCTTACATATGGCGCCTTTAATGTGACTTGCTCTGAAAGTTGTACTTTATGAATTATGCAAACCAGGTTTATTATGAACAGACGTCTCAACCGTTTGGTAGAGGCCTGTATCTGAAATACTGTAGGGTCTAATTTAAAATATATATATATATAGATACAAGTTTGTATCTATCCGTTTGCCTATCTAATCTATTCTAATAATAATAATAATTAGTATTATTAGTGTACTAGTGGTATTTCATAGAGGTAAAACAATATAATGTCTCATATATAAAACACAACAATGTTTATAAATGTATATATAACCTACATTCTCTGCCATTATTCGCCCTAAACCACACGTGTCAAACTCGAGGCCCGTGGGCCACATCCAGCCCGCCAAACACCTGTGTTCGGCCCGTGATTTATTGAATTATTATATTACCTTTCCTTAATTTGTAACAGTAAAGTAAAACATGACACGATTGATTTGTCCGATTCCTTTATTTAATCTATAAGCTCTTTCTTTCTCATGCCCCCCTGTCCTGTGTCACTCAAAGAAGTGACTTTTGGCTCTGGACCGTTCCACAGACCGCTCCGGCTCGTCCTCGTCGCGGAACGTCGTGCTGTGGACGATGGTTGAAGCCCTGTGTCGAAGCTTCTGCAGATTGGGCTTCATCCTGCTCAGAGAGGACTTCCTCCTCACGGGTTTCTCCCTGTCGCCGTCCACAGAGTCGCAGTGACTGGGGCTGAGCAGCCTGAGGGGCTTAAGGTTGGCCTGGAGAACCTTGGAGAACCTCCTGCGACCACCGCCGCCGTCCCTGTTGTCCTTCTGCTCCAGGTTTCTTTGCTCGTAAGCTCCGATGATGTCCTGGATGTCCGCGCTGGCGTCGGCGGCGAGATACTGGCACGCCTTCCTCCCGCTGTAGTCGCGGACCTCCACGTCGGCGTTGTAGGCCCCTACGAGGACCTTCACCACCTCCATGTGGTTGTGCATGGTGGCTATGTGCAGCGGGGTGTAGCCGATGTTGGAGCGGACGTCCACGCTGATGGGAACGTCGTGCTGCTTGGCGAAGTTGATGATCCGCGCCACGAGCTCGGGCTTGCCGTGCTTCGCCGCCCAGTGCAGGCAGGTGAACCCCGTGACGAAATCCTTGCGCAGAAGAAAGCCGGGCTCTTTGGCGAGGAGGTGGTGCAGGCTGGCCCACTCCCCGTCCGACGCGCACATCATCCACTCGTGCTCCAGGGGGTCCAGGGTCACCAGCGTCCGGTCCTCGTCCGGGTTGGAGGACCCCAGCGAGACGGAGTCGCCGTCGCTCTTGTTGGACAGGTGCACCGACCTCCGCTGCACCATGCTGCGCCTCACCTGGGGGGACGAGTCCATCATGACCTGGATGAAGTGTGTGCGACTGGCTGTGGGCGTGCCGAGGTCGTCGCTGCCGCTGAGGCTGAGCGAATCAAAGTGGCCGTCGTCCGCACAGTAAGAGATGATCACCTCAGGATTCTGCTCGGCGTCTCGCCGAGGTTCAGTCTGTACTCGGAGTCCATCGACAGCAGAGTCTGCCTGGCTCGTTCTGCAGGTCTGTGCAGGCCCAGGTAGAGCGAACACGGCTCCCTGAGGAGGAAGAGGCGACGCCTCAGTCACTGAGATTTCAGGTATGCTGCTGGGTGAGTTCCCCGCCGGCTCTGCGTTAGACTCCTTCCTGGACGCCCTCCTGGAGGACGACCTCCTGGAGAACGAGCTCCTGCTGGACCCGCTCCAGAAACTCGTTGTGTTGCCCATTGTGTCACCTGGGCACCACATCAACAACACACACACACACACACACATACACATACACAATAACACAATCGGAACGCGGACGTGTTTCCCCGTTCGTGGGAGGAGGAGGAGGAGTAGGAGGAGTTGCATGCCTTTACCTGCGAGTCACTTCCGCAACCTTAACCAGTTCGGCTGCGCTCCTGCGTCGTTACGCACGGCGCTTTATACACACTTTTCAGCGCTTACGGTTTCAGCTGAGCTCCACGGTTTATCGCAGGATTCTCCCCGGAGATAAACACAACACACACACCGACGTCTGAGCTCGAACTTACCTGTATTTTTTACCGTTCCGTCGGTAGAACCGCACTTCCGTGCAGTGCGGCGCTACCTGCGCCACAGGCTTCGTTGTTATGCTCATAGCGCCTTAATTACATGCAGGTGCGTCGCAAGGGATTTTGGGTGTCCACCGCAGGGCTCTTTCTAACGTTGTGGGGGCCCTATATGAGATGATGTTTGAGCCCCGAGTTTGACTCCAGAGGAGTCAAAGTGGCGGCCCGTGGGCCAACTGTGGCCCCTTCAATCGATTGCATGCGGCCCCCTGTTTAATATCATGTTATAATGAAAACATTGTCCTATGATAGACTATAGACCAAATATAATACTAAATATATAATTATAATAGTAATAATAATACTTTGGGTTGCAATTATTAAATGTATTACATTCAACATTAAGCTTGTTTGGTGTTTTGATTACACTTGCCCATGTTACTATTAACTTTATTTTGGATTTATTCAATATAATAGGTTTATTTTTGCATCATAATATGTTTTTATTGCGACATATACATAATACTGTATCCAAACAAACGCTTTTACTTTCTGTGAAATATCACATATCATAACATATATCAATGTTTTTAGGCTGTATTAACTTGTTCTCCCATATCAATTTTGTTTTCTTATGTAATCTCTCACTTGTTTTATCATTTATCTTATTTGTGTTTAACTTTTTATATACATGTGTATTTTATTATTCTTATTCTTATTCTTATTCTTATTGTTGTTGTTGTTGTCTTTGTTATCTATTTGTCAATTTAACACTGTACAATCTTTTGTCAATCTTAAAAAACAAACAAACAAACGAAAAAATACAACTAACCTGAGTTAATTACTATGGTAATTACGTTATAACTGCACGTGACCGCACTTCCGGGTGACGCTTCCTGTGGATGTCGTGATTACCGTTCGCCGTTTAGTTTATTTCCGGTCTGTTAAACACCACCCAAAAAAGTTAGTTTTTCGTCTAAAAACGTTGTTTTTAAAACGTTGTAAAACTTTGAGTTTTGACTCGCGAACGGAACAAAAGTGTCTGTGACTCTGAGGTTGAAGCCGTCAGCGACAGGTGAGTGCTAATATCCTCACTCGGTGCTAAGTGCTAAGTGCTAAGACACTAGCATGTCTGCGGAATGTCGCAGCCGCACGGAGAGGAGTCTCTGTCCCGGTGAAAGCTGTGTTTTAATGAGCAGTTGACAAAGTGATTAATTAATCCTTAACAGTGTCATCATTTATTCTTTGTTTCTTAACCATTAAAACAATCCTGCTTCGCTTTTATTTGCTGTAAAATACTCTGCGGCTAAATTTAGCTTAATGTTTTCTTATTGATATCAGTGAAGATTCAAGTGATGGATTATTTGTTGTGTGAGCTGATGTTATATCCTGTGGCAGTAACACGTTATATCCACGTGAGGGCAGTGTGTGTGTGTCTGTTGTCATAAACACATGGACATCACAGCTTATTGGTTAGCCGCAGCATTTAAACTGTGTCGTTTGCTTGTTAGCCTCGAGCAAATATGTGCCTGCAGCAACAGAAAAAGCCTCCAGTATTCTATAGACTATTTTGTGTGGTCGGTTCATGCAGTTATGACACATTTTGTCAGTGATGTCTGCGCGGATATGGGAACATCATTGAGCTAAGAACTGCAAAAATGAATAATAGATGGACAGAAATTCATTTTTAGAACGATCAGATGTCATCATCAGTGACTTTGAGTGCAGCTATGGTGTGAAAAGTGTCGGTATAATGCGGAAGCCCGGTTCTGCCAGTGTGATGAAACACAAACAGATCCTGTAAGTCATTATAATGAGTTCATATGTCAAAATAATGACTTGCTATCTCAAAATAATCACTTAGTATCTCAAAATAATCACTTAGTATCTCCAAATGATGACTTAGTATCTCCAAATAATGACTTAGTGTCTCAAAAACAATAACTTAGTCATCATAAGTCATTATTTTGAGATACTAAGTCAATATATTGAGATACTTTCTCATTATTTTGAGATACTTTATCAATATTTTGAGATACTTTATCAATATATTGAGCTACTTTATCATTATTTTTTGATACTTTATCATTATTTTGAGATACAAAATCAATATTTTGAGATACTAAGTCATTATTTTGAGATACTGTTATTATTTTGAGATAGCAAGTCATTATTTTGAGATACTAAGTCATTATTTTGAGATACTAAGTCATTTTACTTTCTCAATATTTTGAGATACTTTTCTCATTATCTTGCAATACTAAGTCAATATTTTGGGATACTTTCTCATTATTTTGAGATACTGTCATTATTTTGAGATAGCAAGTCATTATTTTGAGATACTAAGTCATTTTGAGATACTTTCTCATTATTTTGCAATACTTTGTCATTATTTTGAGATACTTTCTCATTATTTTGAGATACTAGGTCATTATTTTGCAATACTAAGTCAATATTTTGAGATACTTTCTCATTATTTTGAGATACTGTCATTATTTTGATATAGCAAGTCATTATTTTGAGATAGCAAGTCATTATGAGATACTTTCTCATTATTTTGCAATACTTTGTCATTATTTTGAGATACTTTCTCATTATTTTGAGAGACTAAGTCATTATTTTGAGATACTAAGTCAATATATTGAGAAACTAAGTCAATATATTGAGATATAAGTCATTAAGTTGAGATACTATGTCATTATTTTGAGATACTCAGTCAGTATATTGAGATACTAAGTCATTATTTTGAGATACGAAGTCATTATAATGAATTACAGGATCTTTTTTTACCCATCGCACTGGCAGAAATGGGCTTCCATCGTATATACTATTTTTATTTTTTCCTCTGTAAGTGCTAAATGAAATACCGCCAGTGCAACAACAACACCTGACAACAACTACAGTGACACAAAGACACAGTCTTCACCTTTTATTAGTAGTGGACGTATTTAAAAAACAAAACAAATGCACAGAAATGTTAAGGCCTCAGTAGAAAAGACAAGGACTCAGACCACCGACTGCGTTTTCCTCAGTCTGTGGTCGTCTTCTGAGTAGCGTCTGAAAGTCGACTCTCCCAGCAGTGGCTCCAAAGCCTCGGCCGAGCGGAACGAGTGGGCTCGCACGGCACAGGCGATAACGCCGCCCACCAGCGCCACCACCAGGACGGCCGCAACGATAGCTATGGTGATGATCTCGGACAGGGTGTATGCACGAGCTGTGGAGGAATTAAACGGGAAAAGTCGTGTGAGGAAACTGTGAGAGAAAAATTGTCATCTTCTGTTGTCAGGCATTGTCTCACTTCACTGGATCTGAGCTGTCTTCAATACAATCTGCCAGCTTAACTCATCACAGAGGTTCCATCATAGGTGATAATCCCCACCATCCCACACCTGTGAAACCCACCTGGCCACTGAACCTCATAGGAGTATCCCAGGTTTTCTGGGGCAGAGACAAACATCTCCGCGTTGGTGACAGGAGGCCAAAAAGGAACCATGTTGAACCTGCGGTTGTGCCCGATCGGAGCGTTTTCCTCTGGGTATGCGACTTCACCTGCAGGATGAAGAGAATAATATAGTTTATGCGCCGATTCATCTTCCAGCGTGAGTTATGTTTTCTGTATCTACACTACCGTTCAAAAGTTTGGGGTCACTCCGAAATGTCCTTGAAGGAAAAGCACTGTTTTTTTTCAATGAATATAACATTAAATTAATCAGAAATACACTCTGTACATTGTTGTTTTTAATGGAATATGTACATAGGTGTATAGAGGCCCATTTCCAGTGTTCTAATGGTACATTGTGTTTGCTAATGGCGTTAGAAGCTATTGGATGCTATTGTGAGCGCAGCTGAAAACAGTTTTGCTGGTTCTTTGACCCGAAGCAAAATCATTATTTCTAATCTTGTCAATGTCTTGACTATATTTTCTCTTCATTTTGCAACTCTTTTGATGAATAAAAGTGTGACTTTTAATGGAAAACACCAACAATAATTGCATAGGTGACCCCAAACTTTTGGCATGTCTCTCGCGTACCCGACTGGTGCCGGCGCAGCCACTCGTCAAACACGGCGTCGGTGAAGGTGTGCAGCAGGACAAAGACGGGGTCGTTGGGCGACAGGTGAGTCTGTCCGCCCGTCCCGTTCAGGAAGAGATGGGCCAGGTTGTGGAGGCTGCGCACCACTGGGTCGTACGTCCCCCGGGGGGCGCTGTAGCCTAGAAAATGCAGAGGATGAAAAGCCACGGAATGAAGTCACTCGTTTTTTTTACCAAAATTAGGAACAACAACTGTTGTGTTGGAGCGAACCATATGCGCACGTGGGTGGAGGATCTATTTTGTGTGTGTGCATTCTGGCTGTGTTTGTGTTTGTATAGTCACTGAGTGTTTGAGCAGCTCTGAAAGTGTGAGCCGAGGACCTGAATACCATCATTTTTAGTTGTTGATTGTTTTGAATGTTATATCGCTGCTCTCATTCTTCGCACACCTTCAATGGTGTTTCTGAAGCTCTCAGATGAGGTGGAGTAATAAGGCGGCGTGTCGAACGCGTTGAGCTCCAGACAGTCCAGCACGTCCTGGGGCTCGGGCAGCCTCTGCACCATGGGTCGTGCCACGTTGCCCGCCAGGTTCCTTCTGATGGGACTTGTTTCTGTATCTGATGAGGAACAAACTGGTTGTTATATAACTGCTGAAGTGAAATATAATCACCTCCGTACTCGAGACAAAAGAGGAATGAATGGGAGTTGTTTGCTGCTTTGTCGGGCGCTCCAGTCGTAGTCGTGCCCGCAGAAAATGCAAATAATAAATTTGAAATGTTGTTTTATTAACCACTTTCTAATTATGCGTGGGTGACTAGACTAGTTTGATCCGTCTGAAACATGACAGCGTAGCAGTTTCCTGTTTTAATTATTCACTAAAAGTCAACATTAGTGAGTGGGAGCTTTATGATTGAAGAGTCTTCCTCTTTTCTTTTTTTTCCTTTTCTTTTCTCATGCATGCATGAGCTCTGTTTTTTTTCTGCTTACTCTCCCCCACACACACACACTGGCATATAAACAGAAGGCAACATAACTGAGTTGTCTGTCTGTTTGAAGACTATTCCCTCAGATCAAAGGCACCAGTCGACTGCTAGATTCCTCTCTTCAACAAGCACACGCACAAATGAGTCTCCAACCCATTTAAGATGTTGCTTGTTGACGCGGGAAATCGCAGTCCTGTCGTGACTCTCTGAGGGGATTAATGAGACAGATCACTCACACATCGGCCACTTAGACACTTAGATGTTCTAACTATTACCGAGTTTTCCTTTTTACTCGTGCCACTGCAGTTTTTTTTAAAGTAGCGGAGGCAAATAAGCGTTCTTTGTGTGTAATAACTGAGAGGAATAGCCGCGATTCAGGGGTTGTAATCTGGTGCCAGTGTAGAATAAGACCCAATCCCGGCTAATCTAATCAGGTCAAGTCTGTCTTATTACAGTGTTACATAGAGGGGTTCTTGTTTGAAGCGAAAGGAACTCACAAACGAGGGTCACCGACTCAAATGCGTACAAACTATAGCACAAAGCTGCTTTATCAAAAGCAGCTCAACAGCTGGTGGTGGTTATTTATAGCCGCTTCATGTTGTTGTACGTGTTCTCTATATGGAGCTCTATGCCCTCTTTTTCGATGCTGCCGTTTGTGTTTTTTAGTATCTCGTCCTTACTGTTGCACACGGTGCCCAGCGAGTCGTAGTCGTCCACGCTCTCGCAGATGACCCTCCACTGCGAGAACACCGAGTTGGGACTGATGGAGTTGACGTCAAAGCTGCTCCTGGCTCCCACCAGGTCGTCGGTGCAGATGTCGCAGTCGCTGCCGCCGATGGCAAAGTTCCAGTAGGGAAGGGCGAAGGTGGGGTCGCCCAGCATGTCCTGCGTCGTGGGAAAACGAGGAACAAGGGCAGGCGTTTAATGGTGGATTGGATTCCCTGCTCACAATAAATTACCCAACTTTTCTGCATTAAAATGCCTCGTATATTTTGTTGAGTGCTGCACTTATATTAGCCAACGCGTTGCCAACACACGCGCCTTAAATCCATAGAAATTCACGTTTCTAATTAAAGCAACAGATCATTTAATTTTTCAGTTGCCGTTTAATGACATCATCTGCTTCACCTGTCTCTGCTATATAACTCCTGGCCGCGCTCTCTCCTCGTAAAAGCTCCAGCACACGGGGGAACAGAATGAGACGAGACGACGACAACAACGACACGAAAACAATCCCCATGAACCCTGCCGCTTCCTCACATCATCAAACTAGGTCTTTTGTTTTTGTTTTAATTAACACACCCCGAGTGGCCGAGATAACACGTTGTGTGTTTAAAAATCCACTCTTTCTTCTTCTTCCTCCCCTCTCCCCCTGCTTTGCTTCGTCCTCACCTGCATGTCTCTCTCCAGTTGCAGAAGATGAAAACGGTGCCAGGTGACAAAACCCGGGCCCTCGTGAGAGAAGTCTACGCCTCCAAAGCTGCTCTGGCCCGGCCCCAGGTAGGTCTTGCTGACAGAGTAATAGTGGCTCCAGACAAAGTAGTTGTAAATAGTGATGTTCTCAAACTGCGGGGTGTTGCCATCGGGCCCAAACACTTCCTCGTACCTGAATAAGGGAACGCCACCCATGATTAATTAGCTTAAACAGTGCTTAAAGATGTTCCGTTTATTTTTAGCTTTCAAACTAGCATTCGCCGTGAAAGGACACATGCTTTTAAGGTAAAGTAAAAACTGTTAGACGGCTTGTTTTACCGTCGTGTGCAGATGACGATGTCAGGGTGGACGGTCCTCTTAGCTTGGTCTAAGGCATTTACGAACGCTCGCTTCTCAGAAGAGCTGAAAAACATGACGTTCCTCCTCACTGGAGTCGAGTCAGAAGGACGAGGGGAGACGAGAAAATGTTATGAACAATAACGTAGACGTCTTCCTTTAACAGTAAATGTTGCTTTGATTCTTTCGGGCGACGTGTTTTCACATACATGGGCACAAAGTTGTATGTATTGGGATAGACCGATGTGGTTTCTTCAGGACCGATACCGATTATTTGTAGTCAAGGAGGCCGATAACCACCGATATTTGGAGCCGATAATTATTTGCAGTGAAAGTTAAAATATTGGTGTCAAAATATATATATGTATATGTATATTAGGGATGTGAATCTTTTCAATCAATTCAACTGATTCGATTCATACGGTTCTCGATTCAAAAATGTATACGATGCATAGTGTGTTAAGGCAAATTATGGCATCAAAACAATACTGTTTGTATAAGATGATGTGATAATGTGATCACACAAAGGCAAACTTAAGACAAAAGTTAACATTTATTAATTCAAAACAAATAAAAACTTACTAAATGTACCAAAAAATGACTTTTAAAAATAGCTTAGGCTAGCTGCCTTTTTCTCCCAGACGTTACAAAAATAAACTGTACACAAATAACACAAACTGGTGTGGTTTTTCAAAATAGAAACTTTAAAAAAAATTATATATATATATTTCTTTTTCAAAAATCAATTTTTGAAGTTTATGAATCGATTCAGAATTGCAATTCCTATGTGATACGATTTTTTCCCCCATCCCTAATGCATACGTATATGTATATATATGTATATGTATATATATATGTATGTGTATATATATGTATGTGTGTATATATATGTATGTGTGTATATATATGTATGTGTATATATATATATGTATGTGTATATATATATATATGTATGTGTATATATACATGTATGTGTGTGTATATATATATATATATATATGTGTATATATATATGTATGTGTATATATATATGTATGTGTATATATATATATGTATGTGTATATATACATATATGTGTGTGTATATATATATATTCGCTCTTACCCACAGAGACCCTCTGATCACAGTTCGGTCCAGTTAATCCGTGTCGACACTGGCCGCAGTTAAATCCGGTGAAGTTCCCGTTGCACTGGCAGGTGCGATTGAAAAACCTCAGCGGCCACCTCTCTCTGTCGTCCCGCCCGGCGTAAGGATACTGCGGTCCGTGGCGCCTGTTGTCCGCCGCGATGGACACGCACTGTCCCCGCCCCGTGCCGGAGCCACACTCGTCCCCCGAGGCTCCTGTCGGGGACGGGCAGCACTGGCCGCTCTGTAGCCCCTCAGGTGTCGCGCACTGCCGGGGAAACTGGGCCAGTGACAGCGTGGCACACAGGGTCACTGCGAGGATACCTGCTTTCCACATGCTAGAGAGAAGAAGTGACAATGTTTTCAAATGTCTTGTTTTTGTCCACAAACCAAAATGATTCAGTTTTAATGATTACTTTGTTATGTGGAGAAAAGAAACAAAGGAAAATAATCACATTTAAGAAGCTAAAACAATCGGAAATCTTGTTGTTAATCATGAAAAAAAGCTTAAAACCGATTATTGATTATCAAAATAGTTGACGATTAATTTAGTAATCAATTAATCGATTAATTGTTTCAGCTCTACTGTTACCGTATACAACGTTTTATACTTATATATATAAAAAAACTGAAACGTATGATGTGCATTTTCAAAGAAAGACGAGGGCTGTACAATTAACCACAAAATACTCTTAAACACAATAAAAACTAGAATATTCCTAGGATATTTGATGCAAAAATGATCAGTCACACCAATTATGAATCATATTACAATCATCTCGATCAAAATAATCATGTCATTTCATACATGGAATAGCCTTTTTTATTTTTTTTAATCCGACAGCCGATAAGAGATCATCGTATTTATTTATTTAATTAATTAATTAGAATTTCAGTTAACTTTATAAGAGATGCTGCTGACCCTGGGAACTCCCTGCCCTTTTTTGTTTTTGTTTGAACCAATGATTATTTTTGTAATCGATTAATCGGTCGGTTATTTTCTCGATTAATCGTTTGTTCCAGAAAATGTGGAGCAAAAAACAAGAAGAAAATATTCACATTTAAGAAGCTGAAACAATCAGAAATCTCGTTGTCAATCGCGAAAACGAGCTTCAAACCGATTAATCGATTATCAAAATAGTCAACGATTCATTACGTAATCGATTAATAATCGATGAATTGTTTCAGCTCTAAATAAAAGAACAAAACACCACAGGCACTTGCACTCCACTTAAGCCCCGACACACTCGGCTTTGTTCCTTTGTTAAAACCCATCTATCTAAACATTTTACTTTGCGCGCGCCCTCGAGAGCAGCAGGAGTCACTATTCATAATTTACAGAGCCATTAGCTTTCAACTCAACTCTCACAAGTTCACAAAAGAAGCTTTTAAATCGCGCACGACGAGAGAGGTGATTTGCCTCAAAGCAGCGACGGGTGCACTTAGACTCGCTTGTCTTTTTTGGGGAGAACGTGTTGATGAGTAATGGGTTTTTGTCGGCGCGATTATTTTTTTACAACGGCAGTCATAACAAGGAACTAAGTGAGGCTGCGAATATTAAGTGCTTTTGCTGAGATTGCATGACTGATGGAATGTTATGCTCTTAACAACAAGTTTGTTTTATCAAGAGCAATAGCCATAACAAGTGTCAACAAAGTTATTATGTGCTGTTAAGTTGTCGATGTGAAGATGGTGAGTGTAATGTTTCCCTACCTCTGACTCTGCATGTTGCTCCTCTGTCTCTGCAGAACTGTATCCCCCCAAGAGTCGGCCCATTCCGCTCTACCGGCTTAAATAGCCACCGAGCGCATGATCCTGCCATCGTGGAGCTTGTGTAAGCACACACACACACACACACACACACACACACACACACACACACACACACACATATACACACACACAGTGCACATGGACACACTTGAGGGTTCAGGGTCCTCACTCAAACGTTCCTCACTCACATGCCTTGTGGCGATAAGAGGAACAACGCCGCGTCTGTGTCGCCCCGCGCAAATAAAAGACCCGACTGTGAGTCACGCTTAAGCACTCGTTTACCCGTTTGTTATACATACTTTTCTGTTCGTCTGCATTCAAATTAACACTTAAAGTAAAAGCGATTCACACATCCGTCGTTATTTATTTTAATTTGGTATATGCAAATCAAAGATCACGATTCAAAAGGTCAGTGGTAACATGAATTATATATATAATAACAAGAATTTCAACTTTATTTCCGTAATTTAAAATAAAAACATGTGTTGGAAGGTGTTTTATATTTTACTGAGACGACTATATAATATATAGTATACACTCTTAGAAATAAGGGCTCTGCAAGGGCTGAGGTTCTACTTGGAACCATTTGCTTCTGGAAAAACCCTTTCCCCGAAGAAAGGGTTTTTCAAGGGTTCTTGGTAACACTGATGGTTCCAGTAAGAGCCATTTTGATCCAGAGAACCCTTTAAAACCCCTTTCCTGAATAAAGGGTTTTAAAAGGGTTCATGGTTGAAAGGTTCTACCTGGAGCCAAACAGGGTTCTCCTATGAGGACAAGCCGAAGAACCTTATATCGTTCTACTTAGCACTTTTATTTCTAATCGTGTAGCACACTATGTCACTGCCAAAGCACTGTGTATAATTTCTGCAGATTTGCTCATAAAAAGGGGGAAATACAGTAGATGTTTAAGCTTTTACACAGCTCTGTACCTCTTGTTTTAGTCGCGAATGTGTAAGGACATCAAACTTGTTCGGGGGAGATTTATTACTTTATTACATTTAGAATTTCCTTTTTTTAAAACGTGCACTTCCTCTTCATTTACACACAAGACTGTTTTCACCTGTAAATGCACACTTCCTTCCTTCCTTCCTTCCTAACACACATTGTGTCACAGTGTACACACACACTCAGACAGACAAAAAATATAAACGTGTTACATGTACAGTAGTTATTATTATTATTACAGTCGGAATCCAAGGCAGTTCTGTGTTCTGGGTTTTAACATAAAGGGTACAGTAGTGGAAAGTGGCTTTTTTTGGGGCGGTGTTTATTCAGATATAGTCGGAACAGTTGGATCCCTAGAGACTGGAAGTCCTGAGCTCTTGTGAGGACGAGTCTGGCCCCGGTCCAGTGTCGACTGACTCCGACAGGTCCGACAGCGTTATCGATTGGTGCTCTTGCTCTGTGTTTTGGGCCGGGGTTGAAACCATGTCAGGTGGGTCGAGTGCTGGTATCCTGGCAGGAGAAGGACACGGTAGCAATCGAGAGTGAATTGAGAAGGCACAATTGCGACAAAGCTTAGTATGTTTGTAATTGCTCAAAGTTGTTTAATCTGCTTCTGTGAGCAAACACTATTATTGTCACTGCGGGGTCTTTTATTTCATGACACCAGATGGAGATGCTTACAAACTGTGGTGGGGAGGAGGAGGAGGAGGAGAAACACCTAGTTATAAATAGATCACTTGACATCATTGACTAATTGCAGGTGACAACGTCCTAGGTAAAGTAAAAGTGCTGAATACATTTTAATATGCCCTAGTTGATTTACCCTGAAGGGTAAACATGCTGCTGTATCAGTGTCATTCTGCTCTACATTATCATACAGAGTGGATCTAAAAGAAAATGCACTTTTTTATTAAATGAAACTAAATGGATCTCACTTTTCTTTCTTATATTCATTTACTGGCTCTTCTGCATGGTCAGTGCTACAGCTTTCATGTGGCCTGCCTTGTGAAAGTCATGTGCAGACCTTCCTTTATTATTATTTGTTTGTTTTTTTAAATATTTAACGAGGGAGTCACATTGAGATCATAATCTGTATGTGGTTTTTGGACATGTTCTTTCAAATGCTTTGTTTAGCCATTGGAAACTTCATCTGTCCGTTATTTTCTCAAACTTATATTATAATATATATTATATATATATTTATCGAGTAATCGCTTGGTCCATAAAATGTCGACGAGTGTTTGTCAAACCTGGAAATAATGAAGTTCTCGAATGAATCAGTTTTAATGATTTCTTTGTTATGTGGGGCAAATATTCACATTTAAGAAGCTCAAATAATCAGAAATCTTGTTGAAAACAATCTTCAAATCGATTATTCGATGATCAAAAGAGTTGACGATGAATTGAATAATCGGTTCAATAATCAATGAATCGAGTAATGGTTTGAGCGGTACTTATTTTAAGTTTCTTAACATTGCTAAACAGGGCAATGGTCTACATTTTCAGGGATTTGTAGAGTCCTAAACTACGACCGAATATGGTGCTTATCTGGATAATGATTTGGATATTTGCATTGGAGGTGTGTGCTCTTTTGGATGTGTCGATCAGAAAAGGCTACAGGGCCATTTTGGGTTTCTGAGACAATTATATGCCTTCTATTTGTGGTCTCTTTTGTTTATTATATACACTCTGACAGCGCTGGCATCTGGGCTTCTGGCTCAGATTATATGCTACTAAATATTTGACTCTCTGTCTTTTTTGATGGCGTTTTTCATAGATCTCAGTCTCTCAACAACAACTGGTTTGTCCCTGCTGTTCCAAAGCGTCTGAGATGACTCTCCGTCGGTGTTGAATCATTCATTGTTGCGTGGTTTTCCGTCTGTTTCGAGGGGCACACGTCGTATTGGCGTCTGTGCCCTTGCACTCGCACAAGCGACAGAAATGCACTCATCGAATCGCATACTTCAGTTTTTTACACACGCAACGTTCGGCCGATTACTGATGCAAGCCGTCTCTTTTGATTTGGAATAACAGTGGTATTACCCATTAATGCTCTGGTTTCACGGGACTCATACGCTCATGTGACGCAGTGAGCCGCCCCCCGGGCACATAACTTCAGAAACTAGCTGAGAGAGGGGAGGAGAGGGGGGGGGGGATCAGCTGAGAAGCACACAACTGGTGGTTCCTATGAACCACAAATTCTTCAGGTCAGTGCACCACATGCAACAGAGGGGAAGCCTGAAAGGGGATTGACACTGCCGACGTCAGTGTGGTTTGAGCACAAAAACAGACTATGCCATGTTGAGTTAAATAAATCATATTAATCTTGACAGATCAGAGACCTCTTAATCCAACAGAGTTGTATTTAGAAAACCTTTCTCATGTTTAATGTCACGTTGATTTTGTTAGTTTTAGTGTACATTTCTCATCTAGGTTTTTTTTATTATATAATATATATATATATTATATTTATATATTGTATATTTGCCCATTTTAATCTCACAGATTTGCGAATTTATTTTCTCCTAGATTTGCCACTTTTAATCTCATAAATCTGCGACTTTATTTTCTCGTTGATTTGCCATTTTTAATCTCAGATATCTACAACTTTATTCTCACAGATTTGCAGCTTTTAATCTCATAAATCTGCAAATTTTTCTTGTAGATTTGCCACTTTTAATCTCAGAAATCTACAACTTTATTCTCACAGATTTGCCACTTAAATCTCATAAATCTGCAAAATTTTCTCGTAGATTTGCCACTTTTAATCTCATAAATCTGCAACTTTATTTTCTAGTAGATTTGCTACTTTTAATCTCCTAAATCTGCAACTTTATTTTCTCATTGAATTGCCACTTTTAATCTCATAAATCTACGACTTTATTTTCTCGTAGATTTGCCACTTTTAATCTCATAAATCTGCAACTTTTTTCCCGTAGATTTGCTACTTTTAATCTCCTAAATCTGCGAATTTATTTTCTCGTAGATTTGCCACTTTTAACCTCATAAATCTGCAACTTTATTTTCTCGTAGGTTTGCTACTTTTAATCTCCTAAATCTGCGACTTTATTTTCTCATTGAATTGCCACTTTGAATCTCATAAATCTGCAACTTTATTTTCTCATAGATTTGCTACTTTTAATCTCATAAATCTGCACATTTATTTTCTCGCACTGATTTGCCACTTTAAATCTCATAAATCTGCAAAAAATGTTCTCGTGTATTTGCCACTTTTAATCTCCTTCAAACCCGGGTCCGTATTTTTTTTTTCATACTTACTATACTACGTCGTCGTATACAGCATGCCTTGCCTTTTACTGTAGAAATGTCAAAATGTGAACATACTGTTGAGTGTTGCCGTTGCCTGCAGGCAGCGTGTCGTCACTGCACTCCCCTCCTGTAGCTGCCTCTGGTTCAACACACCCTTCCTCACACGTCCGCTCAGTAGCTTGGGTGCTGCACACACACACACACACACGCACAGGACACACACAATCTCAGATATTACTGCTGTTGCTCGCTGCTGCCCTCCTACAAATTAACTGCTTGTTGCATTGGGCCATGTGGAAAAATACACACACCAAAAAAAACACACCCTCTAGTGCAGCATGTAACTGATGAAAGGCCATTCACTGTTTATTAAGGAGCAAGAAATAGTGAAGCAGTACTGAGCAGAGGCTCCTCATTTCATCATCCATCAGAGCAGAAATGTGAGCTGCAGCACGGGCAACATCAGAAGCAATCATGTACCAACACTGCTGTAAGTCCCATCTGTGATTGTAGCTCTGTTGGTACTATCGCTGGCAATCAGATGGGCTATTTCAGCTATTAGAGCAGAAGCATTGGGATGCAGTTTGGTGACTGAGTGTGACTGCAGACTAAGTGTTATTCTGAGAGGAAAAGAGTCGGAACACAAATTCGTGCCACGGAACGACAACATTAGCCTCTGTAAAGATTCTCTTATGTGCAAACAGTCGTTTAGAAGTTTGGCGCCGCAGCGCAGTTTCACCTACTTGTTTTCGTTACGACATTTGACGACGTAGATGATGATGACGGCCGTCTCCAGAACCAGGAAGACTGCCGCGAAAATGGCCCCAATCTTCCATGCCTCCAGACCCAGCTCTGTTGTCTCTAAACGGATTGTGTGTGTAGGTGAATGTACAGTCATTTATCAACCCAAAAAAAACAAAAACATGAAATCTGTGCCTTGCTGTAATAAATCCTCCGTTGCTCATCTGATATCCAATTTTCCCACCATAACATCACAGTTTTTCCTGATAGAAATAAAATACCCCCCTTTTTCTTATTTAAGGACTATGCGGTTTTACCCTTTAAACCGATGATATACGCAGCCATTGGAAGTATAAATATAATACTTTAGCTTGGCACTTTATAGCATGCTGTATTTTGACAGTAGTGTCCCAACTGAGTGGTTGTCACCCAACCAGTCAGAGTATATAGTTAGTGTGCTCCGCTGCTCACTCGACTGGAACGACGTCAACTCAGCCATCTGCATATTTTTGTTATCTGAATCACAATCATGAGCTGTTAACTTCTTTACTCTGCCCAAGTTTTTTTTGCTGAAAATCTGTCAGAATATAAACTCCGAGCCATTCCAAGCTCAGGATCCAGCTCCGTGTTGACAAGCGCAGTACATATTAAATGTTTTAATTTAAAAGCCAATGGAAATCCATCCAGTCTCAGCTTATATATGAAAGTCAAGCATTGGATGCTTTTTTTCCCAATTTACCTGTAGTTGCGGTTGTATCCTCGACCAGCTCAACGGCCTCCCCCAGGTCATTACCTCCCGCCTGAGGCTCTTCCACTAGAACGTCCGTCACTACATTATCCAGCGTAGGTTGCGCCACGACAGGGCTGTGTGGCGAAAGATCGTCGGTGGGTGTGATGATCTCGTTGCCGCGGTTCGATATCTCATCACCGTCACCGAGGGTGTTGTCCTCTGTCGTGACCCCGCCGAGGGATGGGCTGGGGTCGGCAGGAGCCGGGTTCCTGGGGTTCTGCTCCATGGAGGCTTCAGCGGCGCCATCTTCAGGCTCCGAGGCCGGGATCACTGGCGTTTCTAAGAAGAGTGTGCATGTGGTATGTGACACGTATGTGAAAATGAAGGGGCAAGGTTTAGAGCTGGTGGAGTGGGACTTGTGTAGTACATAATAATAGACAGATGTGAGACTCGGTCATGATTTGTAAGCATTTTGTAAACGAAGTCAGAATGTGAGATGTTTGCACACGTTGTAATATTCATCAGGCTTTAAGAGAATTTCAGACATTTGGACTGATCTATTATTAATATTAATTTGCTCAAGTGCTTTTCTCCTCCTCCTGTTCTGACACTGAAGACGTTTTATAACCTTGTTTGTTTGTCTGTTTGTTTTTCAATCAAACTTTGCTTCTAGTGCAAGAGCAGCAGCTATATATGTGTAAAAGTTATGATAGAAAGACAGATTTTTGAGGTTTTTAGGGCCCATTTTGAGCTTTCAGACATTTTCAACTCGACCTATACATATCTCACCTTGATTCTCAGTTTCGCTGCCATGTGACATCTCCAGCGTGACCTCCTCCTCTTCTACGCGTTGTTCACCCCCCTCGTTCACTAATGCCTCCTTTGTTTCACTCTCTTTCTCACCTCCCGCCGCCTCCTCAACATCTGCACCTTCAGCTTCTACCTCTTCAGCAGCTTCTCCCTCTACCATGAACTGGCCTTGTTCCTCCTCTACTGCAGGTCCTATCTCTTCCCCGTCTTCTTCTACTGCCTGCTCTCCTGCTACAGTTTGTGCGCTCTCTGTCTCATAATGATCAGAAGGCAGAGCTGTCGCCTCACTTTCTAATTCTAAAAACTCTTGCAGAGTTTTTTCCTCCACTTCCCTTTCCAATGCACCTGTCAACCGCTCCTCGTCAGACACATCCTGACTAGGGTCAGACTGTTCCACAGTCGGCGTCTCCTTCTGTGTCTCCCCAATAGCTGCAGATTCCTCTGCGCTCAGTGTTCCCGTTTCAGCTGCTTCCTTTGACAGCACATCCTGCTTATTGCCGTCCTCCATTACCACCTCCTCCACTCCTGTCTCATCTAAAGCAGCTAATGTTGCCTCCGCAACCCCCTGACTAAACTCGACGTCGAGAGACTCATTGATAACCTCCACTCCATCTGCTTCGTTGCCTCCCGTTTCTACGCCGGCTGTGGCTTCCACCACAGACCCGACTGCTGTTCTCCCCTCATCCTGGGTACCTCCTTTCCCCTCCTTAGCTTCATCTTCAAATGCATCCACCTCTGCTACTCCATGCTCCTCTCCAGCACCAGTATACCCTCCCTTGATGACCACGTCTTCACCCTCCAACCCTTTCTTCAGCCCTTGCTCCTCCGTGTCACTTTTCGCCTCTTCGACCACCTCTTCCCCTGCTTTCACCTCGCTGTCCACCTGTGTCAGAGCCGCCTCTACCACCCTCTCCAGCAGCTCCTTCAACACTTCCTCTGCCCCGCGAGCCTCTACTTGCTCGGAGGCTTCCTGCACAGCTTGCTGCACCTCCTTCAGGGTCGGAGGGGCCACTACGGGCACCACCTCTGCAGAGGGCAGCTCGAGCTCTAGCTCCCGGTGTGAGGTCAGGCCATCTTGGAGGGCGACCTCCTTGGAGGACTGGACGGATGTTGACAGATCTAAGAAGGAAACATTCAGCATTTTAGGCGTTTTCTAGCATTGTCAACGCCAGACAACCCTTGAATTCAAAGTATTCTGTATTTCATTAACAATGAATAACAAGGGTTATTGTCCTTAAAGTGAATAATTGCTCCTTTAATCTTTTACATAGCTATATGGCCATCACAAGTAGTTTAGGTATACATATTAACACACGAGTGGTCAACTCTTACCTTTAGAAACGCAGCATTGTGTCAACAAAAACACCAGGAACCCTCTCAAAAAGGAGTACTCCATGTCGCCAGAGTAATCCTAAAGTAATATACTCCCGGTTCTTCCAAGAAAACACTCTTTACCTCCTCTTGGTCCTGCTTAAATGTCATGTATGTGAGCGCGGAGTGCGACAACGCAAAAGCCGCACCGTGTGAGTGCGAGGGACTCTTTGGTTGGTTTGGAGGGGCCGATGTTAGCAGGTGACGCTGAGATGAGGAAGGCGCGCGTTAAACATCGTCACGTTAAACCGCCGTGTGTGTCTTCGTTCCGCCCGGTGTCTCTCTGGGAATTTGGCGGGTTAAGTTGCACGCCGTCGTAAAATGCCTCGGACGGCATGTCTCACACACACAGTGAACTCCGGCCGAGCAATTATAGGTGGGCTGTGAGTTTGGTGTGTGAGTGATACTACGATTAGGGCCTGACATAGAGTTAGAGAAAGTAGATAGATTTTTTTTTTACCAATAAATGATACAATAATGGCTAAAAGGAATGTGTTTTTCCACCCAAAGATGTCTCCGTCAATCATGCTGTGCAATGCAAGACTGTTAAAGTTACAGTACGTGGGTGTTTTGTCGTGTCCCTGTCCAGGCTTAATGTCGGAATACACGGAAATTGGACGTCAGTGCTACTTTAATTGGGCTGCATCTGTAAAGGTACACTGTGTCATCCTTGCTGTATCGCAAGAGGCAGTGGGGGGAGAAAAAGAAAAGAAAATAATAGTGTAGAAGAATTATATGTGCAGCAGCAGCAGTTTATTTATATTCATATCCAGGTTAGCATCATTGGGACGTCCCCGGCGTACACAGCGTGCATTCGGTTCTGTGGCCGCAGAACAGAATTGAGATGGAGCATCTGTGTTTTCTACTCTGTCTTTGCACTTAAAAAGCAATTTAGACATTTTATGCGTGTGTGTTAATGTTAAAAAAAAGAAGCACGCAATGTAGTTGGGAAGAGCAGGACTGAGACAAACAGACTTTAGTGCCACGTCCATGCAGTGTCGTGTTTTGTTGTTGTTGTGATTGATTTATTTAGAACTATTGGAATGGATTGATGTAAGATATTCTAAAGCTGGCGACACACTGCACAATCTTCAATTCAATTGTCCATTGCAGAAGGCTAAATAATATAAATATGTGGCTAAATAACAAACTTAGTCAATAATATTGTTGAAACTTCACTTACTACAACACAGGTGGCCTTTATATGAATACTAAATTAGATTTTTGATAAAATAGTCCCAGAAATACTGCAAAATGCACCTTGAATGTGCCCACTTGAGATTGGGCCAAGGACAAATCCTAATGATCAACATGAGATTGTGTAGTTTCACTTCCTAATTGTAAGGATTTTTTAAAGTGAGTGATCTAACTACTGCGACATTGTCTCATATTATATTGACATGGGCCACGAGTGTTGGGATATAATTGGCCGAACGCTGTTTTTAAGCGTAGATTTAGCTCGGCAGCAGTCACTCTGATGGTGATTTTTAAGGCTTGGCACCGAGAACGAAGATCCAATTTATGCTCGGGTCTCTATTTTTACGTTTGAATGAAAACCAAGAACGAGACAGAAATAAACGTGTTTGGTTTCTCTTTTTTTTCCTCACTGCATGAAATAGATTTTTAAAAACATGAATAAAACACACACACACACACACACAGCTCGTATCAGCTGTATCGTTTAGCAAAACTTGCATATCGAGACATCTGTGCAGGTATTACATTCCTGACAAGAGCGACGTTAGTGTTTTTATTCATCAGCTACGAGATCAGAAATGTTCAGAAACATTCGACGTGATCGTTTTTTATGCACCATCTGTCGATGCAACCGTGCATCAACTGTGCCAACCATAAATAGCTTTTATTATTAATGGCGTTTCAATGGATTAGCTTGAAATTAAAGACTGTATCTTATATAGGAATCAAAGTAAACAGAGATACCTGGAAGTTTGTGTATTTTGCATTTTCCTTCGAATCACGTCTGTCCATCAGTGCCCACCCCTCATTCTCACCTTCTTCAGGGAAATGTAATAGAAATTGATAGATCATACGTCGTTCCCTTGTTCCCAGCGGGAACTCTTAGCTCTATATAACCTCTCAGTGAAATCAGATGATCCTTATAGGCGCCATTGATTCTCGTGCCAAAAGACCAATCGGCACCAAATTGTTAAAGCTTTGTCATGGAGCCAATGAGACGTGACCCGCTGGCTTATTACCGCACAGACACAGTCTCTCGGAAATCTTAAAGACTTTTTTTTTTCTTTGTGTGTGCGTGTGTGCGCTGTCAGTGTTCGTACTCGAACGCGCCAGTGTTATTCTCTGTGGTCTTTGTGTTGCTTCTGAAGCCACGGGGGGTCCCGCACTAGTGATCTCATGCTTCAGTTTGAGTTACTTGACAATTCAGTGCCACACACACACACACACACAAAAAACTGCTCTATACTGCATAACAAGAATCTTGCAGGCTTCAGAGGGATTAAACATTTATGAATTATTTTTTGCTTTGTGATTGTGTTGCAGTCTTTTTTCGAATTTTTCCTCTTAAATTTTTCAATTTCCTGATCGTTCTCCTGTTCACGACTGCTGCGGAGATTAAGTCTGAAAGGTTAATACAGTCACATGAGCTTCACACTGTGCTTTGTGCTACCAGGCAGCAGCTACTTCACGTTTGGGCTTGTGACTGCGAGCTGGGGAGGGGAGGGCTGTTTACAAGCAAACATATTGTGCAGCTACTTCACCTTTTTGTCTCATGTACACGTTCGTGAGCTCGTTCACAAACGTGGGTTTAAGTGGAGTTTCAAACAGTTTAGTCCTGGTTTATTCTAACTTTAATCCATATACACTACCGTTAAAAAGTTTGGGCTCACTTAGAAATGTAGAAGGAAAGCTGCAAACGTCTGGTTTTTAATGGAATATATATACATAGGTGTATAGAGGCCCATTTCCAGTGTTCTAATGGTACATTGTGTTTGCTAATGGAGTTAGAAGGCTATTGGATGATTAGAAAACCCTTGTGCAATGATGTTAGCACAGCTAAACACAGCTTTATTTCTAATCTTGTCCTGTCTTGACTATATTTTGTATATTTTGTGTAACTAATACTCTTTCTTAGTCAAATTAAATGTTTAGATGTTACTCCCAAGATGGTCCTTGGTGCTGCGTGGTTTGTGTTGAGGATTTGGAGGAGAAGCTGTCTGTATTTCACATGTCGGCGTTGGAATTTGTGCCCTCCATGAAAATGAGGGTGTTGGTGTTGGTGAGTAATCCACGTTAACCTCTACCCTGGTCCAGTAGCTGCTGCTCTCTCCACGTCAAACTATGCTCATTAGCACCAGAAATACTGCACAGATGATTATTATCAAATCCTTTCATTTCATTCTTTAACCTTTAACATCTGCAGGTAAATCAACAGTAAAAAAAAACTTCAAATGATCTGTATTCCAGAATGAAGTTGTGGAAAAAACGAAGACGAAGCTGAATTGATCTACAATTCACTTTAGTTTCAGTCAGTTTTGCTTTGTTCATTGTAGTTTTTATTTAGAATGTCCAGGTCCTTTACCTCAGGGGTATCCCATAGAGATAGACCGATATGTTTTTTTCTGGGCTGATACCGATATTATTATTAGTAGTCAAGGAGAACAACCGATATTTGGAGCCCATGTTAATTTGCAGCAATACTGAAAATATTGGCGTCAAAAGTTTGAATAATGCAAACACTTAACAATTAACGTTATAAGGCCTTTAAGCATATGTTTGTTAAACAGCTTTTTCCAGATTTGCAACATGTTAAAGTTATATATATATATATATGTATATATACTGTATATATAAATAAATATATATATGTATATATTTTTCTTAGACAATAGACATCTTTGTTTTAAAATTCTAACAAAAAGTGCAGGAAGCTCCCAGGCTCAGCAGCATGTCTTATAAAGTTAAATGAAAACTGAAATAAATAAAGAAATTGAACTATTATCTTATCGGCCGTTGGAATTTTAAAAAAGCCTGAAAAATTCCAGCCCTTGACCTCATGGCGACTTGAATCTGCGACCTTAGGGGTCACAAGCCAAGTTCTCATTTCCTTGTTGGTGTTGCTAAATAGATAATCCAAAGACAGATAGACGGTGTAGTATTCGGCCATCTTTTTAAAAAGACTGGTTCCAGTGTGCTGCTGTGGAACTTCCACGGGTTTAAAAGAATGTAAAATAGTTTGCGCTAGGCTATCCGCTTTAAATGTGCTTTAATAATTGTTGGCATGTCTGTAATCCTTCGTCTGATTCACCACTTACTCACTTAACAGTGTCATCGGAGATTTGAAGGAATCGCTGCTGATAATAATTATGTAACGTGGCCGTGTCTCCACACAGTGTCATGATCAGCATACGGAGTATTTGAACATGGCAGGGGCTTTTTCGTCAGAAGCAGATGTGTTTGTGATTGATCTGAAGCAGAAATAAGATGAAGTTCCCCCCGTTATAAAGAGGTTGTTTCGTTTCGTCTCATCTCCCTCCCTTTCTCTGTTTTCCCTCTTGTTTCCTCCTTTGCTCTTCTGTCTGCTCTCTCTCTCTCTCTCTCTCTCTCTGTAGTTTCAGGAATTTTTCAAAAGGATGTTTCCCAAATATCTAGGACATCTTTTTGGGTCACCATTAAAATGATCCTTCAAACTTCTAAAACATGCAGTGAAGTTACCTTTTTTTTTTTTTTTTTTTTTTTTTTTTGGCATATATGGAGATCAGAGCCTTCCTGCTGACACAAACAACAACATCAACCAGTAGCAACAACAGCAATAATGTATTCTCTCATTATTATTCCTATTTAGACTTGTAATTTATTCAGCCTTAGTGGGGAACAGCACTTTCAAAGGAAAAAAAAAACCCACGAAGAGTGGCTTGTTGATAAGCTGCGAAAGTTACGTCAAATTATCCAGTTTTCCACGTTTCGGGTTTCTCTCACAAACGCGACATCACTCGTGGATCCCCCTCCCCCCCCCCCCATCCTCAAGTGGTGACAATTTACAATTAATTCGAGAAGAAGTCTTGCGTGTTTATAGCTTTGCTCTGTGATCTTCAGCTCAAAGTGAGCGGGCGAAGACTGAAGCCTGGAACTCCATATGCTTGGAACAGCCTTTATGAGTGTAACCATTGGCAGCTGCATATAAACGGCTATAAACAGCCAAATAAAGCTCCCTGGACACTTTCCCCCGTCGTCGTAGTTGTGCGCCCAATGCAGAAGAAGCACTCATTTCATCACTCGTTGTGCTGCGTTTTCAGTCGGATGGTGATGACATGTAGAGTTTGGTTTCTGCACGCGCTTTCTTTTATGTGACTTTAAGACGGGAGACTGTCCAACAGCCTTTAATCATCACTCTCATGTGCTCGTCCTTTTACATATGACTGTCAACATACAAGAACTTTCCTTTGTTTTCTGCGAAAAGATAAAAACACCTCCCTTGGCATGTCTGCGTCTCCTCGTAAATGGAACGCTTATATAAAGGCACCATTGTGGATTACGTAAAATCCTCAAGTCTCAAAAATGATCAATATTTCATCCACTGTGTGTTTGATGTGTTTGGTAATTGGATATTTATGTTGTGGGGTTTTCTCTCTCAAAGGCCCTCGTCGCACTGTGGTATCTCGGTATATGTTTATGTACAGTGTATTTACTCTATACGTCAGGGGTCTTCAACGGTTTTCAGACCAGGGACCCCCTACTGTTATGGAGGACCAAAAATGACAAAACAATAAATAAATAAATATGTGTAGAAATACAGAAATAGCCCTTTTCATGATGAAAATGTATTGTTTTTTTATATCTGCATTTATTTATTTATTGTTTTGTCATTTTTGGTCCTCCATATACTTTATATAAAATAGTTTTTTATATGAAACTGGGCCTAGTGCCATGTATAAATGCGCCATGTTTCTGTGCATTCAATACTAAAGCAGTGTTTCCACTAGCGCGACTTTCTCGGCACAGCACGGTTATTTTAGATTAGAAACATTCAATTAGGCGTTCAGGTAAAGTGCCAGTGTTATTTCTTTAGGCCCTGTATAATGGGTTTATTGTGTTTTTATTAGTCGTAGTGTTATTATCGTTGTAGTGGTTTATGTGACATTATGGCGTGTTTTATGCTAGCTCGACTTATGACATCATATTGAGGGAAAATGCGTGAAATTGTCAGAATCAAAGCGAACAACGCCGAACTGTAGATCAGTTAAAAAGACTTAACAATCTTGAAAACGTGGCTCAATCTCCAACATTTAGCAAAGGAAAATGTCTAAAATCTCATAATTTAACAGAGGACTCTGGTGTATTTACCGGTCATGCAGGAAGTGCTGAACAAATCTTTTTGAATTAACTGATTCTAATGATTCAGTTAGACTGAAAATCATTGCTTTACAAGTCACTAATTTGTGTGTGTGTCACGTATAAAACAAAGTCATGGAAACGGAAAACCAACCAAACAGTGCAGAGGCGAGCCGAGGCGGTACTGTATAGTGGAAAAACACCATAAGCCATTCAAACAATACACCTGTTTTTATTTGAAACGTGTGCACGGTGCAGTGACGATGGGATAGGATGACCGCGCCGCCGTCATTTATATAACATACATGCATGTCCAGATGCATCCATTTCATTTATTTATTTATTAATTATCATATTGATAATATCTGTCCTGAACATGTTTTACATTTTGTCATTCTTCCTTACATGGAAAAACAAGGGTTTTGTGCTATTTTAATTTTAATCGTAATTTTTTGCGCTCTTTAATTAATAATTTGTTTATTTATTTATTTATTTTTTTTTATTTTTTTTATTTATTTATTTGTGTGCTCTTTCTTGTGCACTTCTTCTGTAAGTTATTGAGTCAAAACTATTTCCTCCGGGATAATAAAAGAATACATTGTTAGCTGATTATAATGCCAATATAATTGCATGATAATAATTGACGTTTTTATTTTAAGTGATGGCCTTACTATGCATATGTTGGCTCGATGTTAATGTGTATTTACAGACTATAAAAAAATTCATTCAGCAAAGCTAAATCTGGACAAGTCTGGGCATGGGAAGTAGAGGAGGGTTCTCCCCCTACAGGGGAGAGTCAACACTCTGGGGTGGTCAAGAGTCAAGAGTGGTATAGAGAGTTTTTGAGTGTAGTTGTGCAGCAGACAGAGCGAGTGATGGTTGTTTGAAGAACGCGGTGAACAGCGATAAAAGAGGAGCGAGGAGTGGGAGGAGAAACCAGTACAGAGATATTTCCTGACAGTCTAGGAAAGTGTTTGACTCATGAGCTGAACTTGTGTTTTTAAACCGTGGTGAGTGAGTGAGTGAGTGAGTGAGTGAGTGAGGAAGGGCGACAGAAGACGGGCTGCACAGGGATAGACAGAGTCAACATTTAGCAGCTGACGCCATCTGTGAACACACCGTAGTTCACTCTTGTGACCAAGCGAGGGAGCTGTTGGGTTTAAATTTACCGATCCCAAAGGAGTAGAAGGAGTAGCCTGCCATGACAAAAAAAAAAAAGGAAAAGAAAAGAAGGAGAGCTGTGAGAATAAGAAGGAGGAGGAGGAGGGAGCGAGAATAAGGACCCTGACTTGTACCTTCACAGCCCATTACATCACTGTTCTCTCTCTCTCTCTCTCTCTGAGAATACTCTCCTCCTTCCTCCTCCTGGGCTTACGTCAGTGGGAAAGACTCCAATCGCACTGTTGGTACAGGAGCAACACCTTCGTCGTGCAGTCACACAACAAACACAATCCTTCATCTCCTCCTGACATAACTGCTGAGGATGATTTAGCATCCCACACCCAATGCACATCAATGCACATCACACGTTTGGTTTTTCTCATATATATAACTATGATTATTGATAAGTATCAACTATTTTGATCATCGATGAATCGGTTTGAAGCTTTTTTCATGATTAAGACAAGATTTCTGATTGTTTCACCTTCTTAAATGTGAATATTTTCTTTGTTTCCTTGCTCCACATGACAAAGAAATCATTTTCATTTTGCTTTGTTGACAAAACGAGACGTTCGAGAACATCGTCATTTTGACGTTTTTTAACATTTTCTGACATTTTATGGACCAAACAGTTAAAGGTGCATTATGTAATAAATCTAAATCAACTGGCAATAAAATCCTCCTAATATGTCACAGAGACTCAGGAATAATGTTCATAGAACAAACTGAACTCACCAACAACAACAGTACAGACAAAATATTTTGCAGACTGCAAATCATGTTTATGTTTTGAAATCATGTTTTGGGCATGTGGCGCCACCTACCGCCGTCTACCAATCATTGCATTCAGTAGAGTCTCAGCTGCCGAGCAACCACGGGTTGCCAGTTACGTCAACAAACGAAACGTAAAAGACCTCTGTATTTTGAATTTGAATGTAGTAACCGTTTTTGGCCACATTCTTACATATGGCACCTTTAATCGAGAAAATTCTAAACAGTAAGCATAATTCTTTTACGAGTCAGTCCGGACTCGAGGAGAGCAAACGATGATGGCTGTTGTGCTGTTCTGATCTGGACAGCTTTACTGCTCATCAGACTAACAACACCTCTGCCCCTCTGTCGACGGCGTACCTGCCTCAACACTTTTTTTTTCAGTCGTCTCAAAATGCACGAGAGAAATTAAACGAAGAGGAAAAAGAGCGAGAGCGTTTTAGTCGCTATGTGCGCTGACGGCTTCAAAGATTTGTGGCTCCTAGGTCTATCGCTTCATGTGTCCATGTGAATGTGACTGGTGGGTGTTACGGTCTTGTGTGTGTGTGTGTGTGTGTGTGTGTGTGTGTGTGTGAGATCCTGAGCATTCCTTCTCTACCACGTGAAAGCAGCTTTGTGCCACGAGGTCCCACATAACCTGTTTGTGTGATTTTTTTTTTTTTGCTGTGGCTGCGGATATTCCGGCGGCTCATCATCAATCATTAGATTTTTCTTGCTAGCTGTTTGAATTAAGTTTACCCTGCTGTGAACATATTTTGTGTAACAGGATCTCTGTGGTGAGTGTGTGTGTGTGTGTGTGTGTGTGTGTGTGTGTTCTGCAACACTCAGCACTGGACTTCGCAGCAGGCAGCACCTGAGAGAGATTGAGATAGGTGTGTTTGTGTGTTTGTGTGTGTGGGGAAAGCGGTGCTTTGTGAAAAAGGTGGAGAAAGAAGACGGGAGAAGGGAGGGAGGGGAGCGTTCAATCACATCAGTGAGCATCTAAACAGAGCTGTGCAATAATATACTGAAACACAGGCTGCATCATCTCTATACCCTCACATGGACATTTGAACAGCGTACAGGTGCCATGTGGCTTGTTGTTCTGCTTGTGATGAAGCAGCCACTCACTGGGCAGAAATAGGTCACAGAGTCTCCAGGCCTCTGGAGTCTAAGAAGGCTGCTGGCCTCTTTGTATCGCTGCCTCTGAAACACACATACACTCTGCCTGCATTCACAAAAATAGTATGCAAACTACACTAGGGTCACTTAGAAGTGGCCTTATTTTTGAAGGAAAGGCACTTTTTTTCATTGAATATAACATCAAATGAATCAGAAATGCACTCTATACATTGTTAATGTGGTAAACGACTATTCTAGCTGCAAACGTCTGGTATTTAATGTAATATCATATCATATTATAGCAATTCAACATTAACTTCTTTCACCTTTTAAGCAGTCACAATGTTGGACTTTCCCAGCGCTACGAAAAAAGCCAGAGGCCGCGATCGTAGAGCTTTGCTCCTCTAATAACCATAAAAATGACTGAAATTACAAAAAAAACCCAGCAGATTATATAATAGTTATTATGATTATCGTGATTTAGAGAGTCTTTACTTCATCTCGTTGACGTCCCGGTTCCTTTCTGTCGATCGAGTACGTGA
The DNA here is from genome assembly GCF_963457635.1 of Microchirus variegatus. Taxonomy (NCBI): domain Eukaryota; kingdom Metazoa; phylum Chordata; class Actinopteri; order Pleuronectiformes; family Soleidae; genus Microchirus; species Microchirus variegatus. Next base: position 15,769,061 of record NC_139824.1, read on the forward strand.
CGCGTGTCGGGAGCTACGCTAGAAATTAGGTAAAGAACAAAATGAAACACCTACACTCTTAGAAATCAGGGTTCCAAAAGGGTCCTTCTACTAGGGCTGTGGTTCTACCTGGAACCCTTTGCTTCTGAAAAACCCTTTACCGAAGAAAGGGTTTTTCAAGGGTTCTTGGTAACACTAATGGTTCTAGTAAGAACCATTTTGATCCAGAGAACCCTTTAAAACCCCTTTCCTGGTTATAAAAGGATTCTTGGTGGAACCCTCCAAAAGGTTCCAGGTGGAACCTTTATAAAAAAGGTTATACCTGGAGCCAAAAGGGGTTCTCCTATGAGGACAAGCTGAAGAACCTTATATGGTTCTAATTAGCACTTTTATTTCTAAGAGTGAAGTCTTGTTAGATTCATGTTTTCTTACATATACACTACCGTTCAAAAGTTTGGGGTCACCTGTACAATTTTTGTTGAGTTTTCCATTAAAAGTCACACTTTTATTCATCAAAAGAGTTGCAAAATGAAGTCAAGATGATAGTCAAGACATTGACAAGATTAGAAATAATGATTTTGAATTCAAATTCAAGGGTTTTCTAGTCATCCAATAGCCTTCTACCGCCATTAGCAAACACAATGGACCATTAGAACTATGGGAATGGGCCTCTATACACTCTTAGAAATAAAATGCTAAGTAGAACCATATAAGGTTCTCAGGCTTGTCCTCATAGGAGAATCCTTTTGGAGGGTTCCACCAAGAACCCCTTTAAAACCCTTTATTCAGGAAAGGGTTTTTCAGAAGCAAAAGTTTCCAGGTAGAACCTCAGCCCTTGTAGAAGGACCCTTTTTGAACCCTTATTTCTAAGAATGTACGTTATATTGTTATTCAAAGCATTATAAACCGAAAATAATGTTAAAAATTGCTTGAAAATGTTCTGTATACTATATATATATGAGAGTCTGTCACTACTAAAACTTTAACGGATATCGGAAGATTTAACCGCCAACGTTACCTTAGCAGCCGGCGTATATTTTAGTAGAAGTTGTCCGTTGAAGATCTTCTGGAGCACACGCTCTCTGTGAGGAAAAAAAAAATCCATATTTCACATTAAGAGACGTTTTCATTCTTTGACAGCATGAGCTCCCTGCTGGGTGAACGGAGGTTCTGTTCTGTTCTTATCTCATAAACAAAACAAAAAAGAAAGACAGAAATAAAATATATATATGAAAAAACAATGTTATTCAGGTTCAACTAGTTTCTTTTCTAACTTTGTGATTGAAGCAGAATTTCGATATTCGCCAGACAGACAGAAGTCACTCAAAATGAGTCGGCAACTCGTACTCAGACGCTCAGAATGACACAAACATACATAAACTACCTCTTTCTCTTTCTCTCTCTCTGTGTATAATCTGGAAGTGGGATTAGCAGTTGTGGCCCAGGTATTTTACCTGTGCTGTGTTTGGGAGCCTGAGTCCCTGAGGAGAAGAGATTAGAGATTAGCTCAGTGCCTAAACACACTGGGAGAGCTCACCTCCAAGGATTAACAGAGGCACGGATACAGTATTGTGTTATGTTTCTGTGCTCTATTTAATTGAAATATATATACTGTACAGGGCCACATGGTGGCGTAGCGGCTCACACTGTTACCTTACAGCCAAAAAAAGACCCCGGGTTCGGTTCTGCATGGAGGTTGCCTGTTCGCCCTGTCAGCTGGGATTAGATCCAGCAGCCCCACAACCCTCATGTGGAGGCAATGAATGAATGAATGTACTGTAAATCTGTGGCTTTCTCCCTCATGTAGGGATTTAGAGCCTTTCAAAAAAAAAAACATGAATGGGGAAGATTAGTCAAATCTGAGACTATTTCAAATCTGTATCATTGCTGTGTTGTGTCTCGTCAGCCGTTGGGTATCATGTGAAAGTATACGTGTACATGCAGGTTCAGAATCACGTACATATATAGCATAGCCTCATGTTTCAGTAGGCACGACTGAACACACAGGTGATAGTTAAAGAAAAACTAACTTAAAGTATCGTAGATTGACCCGTCAACACAGGTGCTCAGTAAGATCCACATCGTACTGGATTTGGTAAACCCCTCAGGATTCTATTTTTGCTCTTTCTCTACTCTGTCGTTTGTCATTGTGTGCTGAAAAACAGCTGCTTTATCTTGAAATTCATCGCCATAGTCACCAAAAGCAGCATTTACCAACCCTTCATCGAAAATACATGATGCTAAGTGAATTTATTTACCTTTACCGTAGTCGTTACAGGAACCCAACTGTGAGAATGAATATTTTATCAGTAAGCACCACCAGGATTCTGCATGTAAAGAATTTGAATCAAACACAGAGGTAACTGCAGCGTATAGTACACTAGCGTTCAAAAGTTTGGGCTCACCTATACAATTTTTGTTGTGTTTTCCATTAAAAGTCACACTTTTCTTCATCAAGATAGTTGAAAAATGAATAGAAAATACAGTCAAGACATTGACAAGATTAGAAATAATGATTTTTATTCAAAATAATAATTCTGACCTTCAAACACAAGGGTTTTCAAATCATCCAATACCCTTCTAACGCCATTAGCAAACACTGGAAATGGGCCTCTACACACCTATGTACATATTCCATTAAAAACCAGACGTTTGCAGCTAGAATAGTCGTTTACCACATTAACAATGCATGGAGTGTAGTTCTGATTCATTAAATGTTATATTCATTGAAAAAATTGGTTTTTCCTTCAAAAGTAAGGACATTTCTAAGTGACCCCAAACGTTTGAACGGTAGCGTAAGTGTGGCGGGAAAACATGCAGCAGGTTTTCAATTTAAAGGGTTTGGAAACTGGCTCTGGTGCTTGGAGACGAAGCTCAGGGACTGAACGCAAACGCCACTTTTGCATAGTTTTGCTTTTGCATATGAGGATATTACTTTCCTTACCAGCAGGTGGCAGTAGCTTGTATTCGTGACTGGAAAACTTAAACTGGAGGACCCATTCGGCAGTGGCATGTACAAATTCCAGTGCTTTTGCTCCAATGCTTCAGATGTCATAGTTTGCATGTATTCACATACAAATGTCCAAATTAAATTAAATTAAAATAAATTATAAGATGAAGATTACCAGGATCATAACATAAGTATTATCCCCTTGACTCAGGCTTGGATTTGTATCGATGCTAACGAGGGCTATGATCGATAATCCACCGCTCTATGGTAGATAACTGAAGATGTGTGCGTGTGAAGCTCTGCTGGTGTTAATTTAAGAATCACTACTGGTATTTTTGTATTCTTTACTTGTAAGTTCTGCCAGTTCAGTGATTTTCACTCCCCCCACACACACACACACACACACACACACATTCTCACACACACACCTGCTAAGCAAAGCAGCTGCCATTGCAGGCAAAATTCCTTATGTAACTCAGTGTAGATAGAGCCCATCAAAAAGAACAGATGAGTTGCTGTAGATAGGGGACATGCCTGTGTTTGTGTATATTTGTGTGCGTTTGTGTGTATTTGTGTTCTATGGCGCATGCAAATATCCAAGGCTTCCTTCCACTTTTCGCAGGATACGAGTCAAGCAAGGCCAGTGATTTGTTGTGCCTCATTTGAAGTACAACTTGGAAATCTAATTGGTCTCCTGACATATGTAATTGCACGTGCACACACTCATGCACACTCATGCCTCACTCATGCGCTGTTTTTCACGCCTTTGAACCCATCAGAATGCATTAGCCGGAGAACAAAGACGGTGTACTTTTGGATGATGTTGATTAGTCAATTACACAACAGGGAGTGTGATAAGAAAACTCTGGGTGATCTCATGAATATAATGCCTCATTAGTCCTCCTCCTCCTCCTCCTCCACCTCGTTCTTTGCAGAGGGGTTTCCCTCCTTTACTCCTGACGCGTAACACACACTTTGTCGCACGTTGTCGTTCATCCTGAAGCGACAGTAGCTCAGAGCAACTTTGTTTTGCTATTGTTGTGAAACAAACCGTATATAAATGGTTTATTATTTGAAAATGAAACTTCTGGGTTAAAATGTTATCGTGTTCAAGCAGAGATATATACGGTGGCCCTGAGGTGCAAAACACAAACACAAATCATTAAAAACACATAACGTTTGTGTTTTGCGTTTGTTTTGTGTTTTGTGATTTGTTTTGTGATGTGTGATTTGTTTTGTGATTTGTGTTTGTAATTTTGCGTTTGTAATTTTGCGTTTGTTTTTGCATTTGTGGTTTTGTGTTTTGCATTTGTGTTTGTTTGTGTTTTGTGATTTGTGATTTGCGTTTTTTGTTTTTCGTTTAGCGTTTGTGTTTTGTGTTTGTTTGTGTTTTGTGATTTGCGTTTTTGGTTTTGCGTTTGTTTTGTGATTTGTGTTTGTGTTTTTTGTTTTGTGTTTTGTGATTTGCGTTTGTGTATTTTGTTTTGCGTTTGTTTTGTTATTTGCGTAACTCTAAACCTTTTTTATTTTTGTGTTTTGTGATTTGCATTTGTGTTTTGTGATTTGCGTTTGTGTTTTTTGTTTTGGGTTTGTTTTGTTATTTGCGTAACCCTAACTCTTTCACCCTAGCCCTTTTTTGTTTTTGCGTTTGTGATTTGCATTTGTGTTTTGCACCTCAGGGAGGTACATCATATCATCATCATATATAGATATATCTATTTATATGATGTACTGGAATTTCCTCTTTTACTGGTGTTTCATTCAGAGAAGCTACAATAAAATACAACGTGAAATCTTTGTTCCCTTGAATCAATTTTCGGTCCCTGGACACTTATGTCATGACTATCTGTCAAATATTAGGTCGGGCATTTCTCCAGGAGCTTTCTTCTCGCTCGTTCTTGTCTCTAGCTTCTTGAGGGAGACGTGATGAAGAAGACGAAGAAGAAGCGTCGTCTTCTCTCTGCCTCAGGTTTCAAAGCTGTGTTCCACCTAAGCACTGGAAACAAAGCATATGTTTTCATCTCAACTTTTAAGTGAACCTACGACGTGCTATTTTTATCCTGTCACCAGAGTAAGAGAGATGACAGCTCTCTCCTTTTGCTTTCTCTTTCACTTAAGTTCCTCTAATAAAAAACAAGCAATCACTCACATGTTGTCCTCCCTACAGTGTTAGGAGTGCAGGATTTGGTGTCTGTGTGCACTGTAGCTACGTGAGCGCGAGTGCTTTTGACTGCCGTCCCTGGCGCTTCACCTCCTTATAAATATAAAGTAGATCTCTGTCATCCTTCAATGACAACTTTACCCAAATCAAAGGTGTTCTCACACTTGTAGCTCTGTGCGGCGCACAAATACATGTTTGACATTTCCTTTAAATGAAAGGAACATTTAAATAATACCCTTCTAAAAAAAAAAAACGGGAGTCCTCTCTGAGACGCCAATGAAACAAGAAAGCGATAACGCAGGCTTTTATGTTCAGGAGGGTGAGAGAACAGAGAGAGAACGTGGTAGGAGAAAACAAGGAAGTGAGCGAAAGGAACCTTTGGTCTGACAGGTGGCACACTTTCTCTCACACGGAGGCGGAAGAAGAAGAAAAAGTGATGTTAATATGACGTACACAACAACTGTTTTGCATGCGTGTCACTTAAATATTAGCAAACGTCCGCAGCAGTCAAGCTATCGTCAAATGACTCCCCACAATGCTAATTAGGCTCTTACCACCACCACCACATGACTCGCCCTGTGTTTCCTCACCGCGGGAGCGTTCCTGCGCTCAACACGGGGAGCGATGCATGTATTTAACATCAGGGCGGCTGACGCAGGCAACAACGGCGGACTTAGCGTTAGTTAGCGAGACAGCTGCTGCACACAGTTGAACCGTTGGCTATGACAAATACATACACCCACGTAGACTTTCAGGTGTGGATTCTCCTGCTAAGAATAAAACCCGAGACTTTGACTCGGGCTGCACAATCCTACTTAAATCATTTCCCTCACACAGGAAATCAAGTAACAACTGCCTGGCTACTTGCCTGCTGTGTGTGGTAATAAGGCCTCGTTTAGACTGCAGCCCAAATTGGATTTTTGAAGCATATCCACATTGGATCTAACTTTTTTTGGACAGCTAAAGATCAGATTTTTGCCAGAATAATCCTCCAGTTCTTCTTCTTTGGTTTGTTTTGCAGGCCCTCTGATAGCGCTCTAGTACAGGTCACTTCCGGGTCACGCAACGTAACACTAGGGCTGCGATTATTTAAACAGGAATTGCGATTGCGATATGATTCGCGTCATGAGAGGGAATGGAAATCTTGACACCATGATTTTCATTTGAAAAACATATTTCAAATGATTTACTGTGTGATATTTGTGCAGATCACAAATGATATTTTGACACACATTCTGGCTTTAACAAATATTGCGCCTCCTGTGATTTGAAAATTGCTGTAGGCCATTAAAATTTCGATTCATTGTTGAGCCCTACTTAACACATTTATCAAAATTGGATGAAATGGGAAATTTCAGCACAAAATCGGAAATTGGAAAAAACGAGTGTTTTTTTTCTGGTTTTATTTTGAAAAACGAACGATACACGGATTGATACGCATCCACTTTAGTCAATTTTCGTCAGATGACGATAGTATGACGCTTCGATTCAGCACAAGCTGGTCGGGGAGTCAAACACTGATACGTCATTTCAGAATAAAAGCCCTCATGTCGTATTTACACGCACGCAGTGGTTGAGATGGTTTGGTCACGTGGCAGAGGAGATGAAAGTGATTACATTTAACAAAGGATGTTGAAGATGGAGCAAGAAAAGAGAAAGAAGACCACAGAGAAGGATAATGGTGACATCTAAAGGGAGAAGCTGAAAGAAGGAAAGATCTCTATCTAAGGGATTTTCGACCAAATTCTGTATTTGAAGCCTAATGGCAATGAAGTTGTTTTTTGATGTTTTTGGTTTGAAGCATCGAACACTCAAGACACTCCAGTCTTTTGTTGGTTTTATTTCTATAATTAGCGGTTTGAGAAAGCAGTGAAGACTGAGGATGAAGTCTTTGAGTGGTTGAGTACTTGAGTCTGTCATGAGATCAGTTAGACATTTAACTTAAATGGAGGTTCTCTCAATGATAGAATGACCTTAACCTACTTGGTTAGTGTTTAATACCGACTAATACAACTTTATGGATTGTCCATAATTTCCCAACTATTATTAATGGGTGATTATTTTTTAACTGAAGCACTGCAGACAATTAAGAACTCAAACTGGAAGCTTCTCAGCTCTTAGTTATTTCTGTATTACAAAGATTTAATAATGATTTTCTGCCCATTGAGTGTTAGACGTCCTGCTCTAATGGGATTCATCTCCAGTCGGTGTTTTCTTGCTTGTTGTCTTCTCGCCTCTGGGACACGCCTGGACTCCCTGAGTTCTCTGGCTCTGTCTCGCTCTCCAGAAGGACGGGAGATCTAAATATCACAGAACCCGAGGAACATTTTTTATTTTTAATGGCAGCCAAAATGAGCCTCTCCTTCAGCAAAAAAAAAAAAGCTTAACTTTCTCCCACTCAGAAAGTTTCCTGGTGCATCACATGCTGTTGCCTACTCCCTGTGCTTCACGCAGGTTCCTCCCACTGCTGCCTTACATCCTGTGGCTGATGGTAAGTGGAGCAGAGATGGTTGTTCTTACACAAAAACTGCTCCCAATGACAATTTTCTGCTTAATTGCCTTCAGGGATTTGTGGAGTTTTATACTCTTCATGTAGGTTCTTCTTCCGGGACTGTTGAAATGTGTCATACAGAGAGTTTCCTGAGCTTTATCTGAACTGATAGCTGGCATTGATTTACCTTCCTGAGTTTTACGTTATTCTGGGGCTGGGCAGAATATATAGATATTATATCTGTATCGTGACATGAGGCAAGATATCGTCTTAGATTTTGGATATCATATCTAATAAAGTATATAAGGTATCGGTGATGGGTTTTTTTCAAGTTTTAAAGGTTGATTGAAATACATTTGTGAAAATACACTGAATAATATATTCAATATTAAATATATAGATTAATTTAACATCAAAAAGCCATAGAAATAAAGTATTTGAGTGTGTATATATATGAATGTATACTGTATATATGTATACATATATATTCACATATACATATAGTTAATAATTAATATGAAAATAAACATCACGAATGTATATATTTTTTATAAATATTTGGATTTTTTTCATTGTGAAGTTAAAAATACTGTTAAAAAATGAGTTGAAACAGTAAGAATAGTTCAATTCAATATATGAAACATGTTCTGGACTCAAAAATATGCATTTCGTCTATATTGAAAATACCTTTTTATAAGCTTTATTTGTCATTGACACATATATATACATATATGTATGTATATATACATATATGCCCCATAGGCTGTGTGTGTAAGCCAATTTTTTTTGTCGCAAAATGCTCTTTTACTGTTTCGGGTGACCTCTAGCACCTGTGGGAGGAACGTTGGTGTCTTAATGGGGGGAAAACAAAGCGACAGAGTCTGCATTCGGAGGAGGGAGATGATTGTTGTGGAGGGAGATGCATTGAATTGACGAAATGCGTCTCTGTTATGTTCCCTTTGTTCGCCGTTTTGTTGTCTCTCTTCTTGTTGCGGCGTAATCTTCTGCAGCTGTTGTAGCTTTTTTTTATTTTTTTGCCAAGAATGAATTTCCCAGTTGGGTCAATATAGTGTTTGTGATTGATGGAAAAGCAACTCTGACATGGGGGTTTCTTCTTGTTCTCTGACACAAACACTGTTCCTTCTTATAGATATATATCTAAATATATAGCTATAGTTCGTACAAAAAGCGTCTCTCGTAAATTGATCCATGCATTTTTACTTCATGTTATCCTAAGACCTTTAAAACATTTGGTGGTCTGGCAGGAGGTGAGGCCAGCGTAACAAATGATTTACACTCGTTTCATCAGTGTAATTATTTCAATAGCCATTGTGTTGCGCTGATTAATTGCGTTCCTCCAATTGCCATCGCTCATTCTCACACTTATGAGGTTATTAATCTCGGGGGGATTTCTTTGTGTTCCCACTTTCGCTCGGCCGTACTTCAAAACTACGCTCAATTACTGTGAGGAGTGAGTGAGTGAGGCCAAAAGAGACGAACGTTATCTCCTTTCATTCATCCCTCAAAGAAAGGTGAGTGCGTGGTAAATGATAGCATGCTGCTAATCTGGACGTGGATGTGCAGAAGACGTAGTCACCAAAGAGTTAATTTTCTTTTATTTATTTTCCCTAACGAGCTTTTTATGGAATGAATTCTTTTTTTTTTTTTTGGCATCAAGCCTCCTTCCCATGTTCTCCCTCTTAATAAGGTTTCACTTTCTTACAGCTATTAGCCTGCTTAGCACAAAAGCTGTCAGCATAACAGTGTCACAGTGTGGTGTGTATGTGTGTGTGAACGCGGCGTTACGGCTACAAAAACTCCACGTGTTTTTCTTTTCTTTTCTGCACTCGTGTCAGCGGCTCAGGCGCTTATTTGCAACGACATGTAAAAACGACCACATATACCACACTAAAAGTCCTATTTTTATATCATTTTATTTTTTTTAATACTACAGGGAATGAGAAATTATAGGTGTTATGACATTTTCTCTCTCTTTTGCTTTTTTGTATTTATGAATTGTCTCCCTGGCCATATATATATATATGTACCGTACAGCCCTAAAGACCAGAGGTTATCCAGCAGAGACTGTGCTCACAGTCGTGTTTGGATGTATTCTGGACACAAAAAACAATCACACGGCTCTTCTTAGCTTCTTAAAATATACAGCTCCCACAATATATGGCGGCGAGGGTGGGGGTTCGTGGGCGCAGGACAGGCTCGTAGATCCAAACGTGAAATATATTAAAGGCTTTACTGAGACTAAATCATTATGGGATTTAATCTCTCATGACTCAGACTCCTTTTGCTACATCCGAGCTAGCGTCATGGGCGACATAAGGAGGATATTCCTTCCTAAACATAACTGTATATATAATGTAATAGAATGTTTAGTAGAATGTTTAATATGATATTTTAAACATAGGAGCCTCTTTCCTTCCACACTTTCCTGGTGTGGTCAGTTCAGGCCTCAGCTTCCGCCCCCCCCCCCCACCCCGATGCTGTGGTCACCGTCCAGTGATCGATCCTAATCCTGTTCCTAAATGGTAAATAATACGCGTTCGCATATTTGCATGCCATACACTTTGTGTACCTATGTTTCCCTATGGAAACTTATGGAAATGCAGATTGTGTCCGTCTGACACTGGTGTCACATTTGAGGGAAAAGACAGAAGAGACGCGCCGTCATCGAGAAGAGGAAACTTTACTCTACACTTAACAGGTTTGACTATAGAATTTCATTCTACGCGTTTGTTTATTTTGCTTATGTAATATATAAATGCACAACAATGTTTGTTATTGTCAGGATAAAACAAAAAATTCTTCATGCAACATTAAATACACATTATGGCTGTTTTATTTACTTACAAATAAGAACATTAAATAAAAGTAGATTTGTATGTCTGATATATATATTTGTTTATATATGTTTATGTATATGTATATATGTGTATGTATATATGTTTATGTATATATATGTATGTATATATGTTTATGTATGTATATGTGTATATATGTTTATGTATGTATATACACACAAATTCATAAACATATATACACATATATACAAATACATTACCATAAATATATATATATGTATTTGTGTATATACAGTATGTTTATTCATATATGTATGTATATGTATATATATATATTTATGTATATATGTATGTGTATGTATATATATATATATTTATGTATATATATAAGTTTATGTATATATGTGTATATATATATTTGTTTATATATGTTTATGTGTATGATATATTTATGGTAATGTATTTGTATATATGTATATGTATATATGTTTATGAATTTGTGTGTGTTTATACATACATAAACATACATATACACATATATGTGTATATACACATATATTGTATACTTATATATGTATATATATGTTTGTGTGTGTGTGTGTGTATATATATATATATAGATATATATACACACACAAAAGTGAAAGTTCTTGATACCAAGTAAACATTTGAAGACAAAACACTTACGAATGAATAAAGTGGTGCTTATGTTCCCCTCACAGACCACCAGGATGACTAACCTTACTCTCGGGAACAGCTCGTCCTGTGACCTTCACCAAGAACTGACCGTGATAACGAACATAGTCGCCCTGCTCCTGCGACCTCCTCTCAGCGTCTACATAACGCACCTGATAATATCCAGACAGTTGATCACGGCCGAGTTCTACACTCTCAACGAGGCCATTTTCGGCATGTTCATGAGCGTCTTTGACCTCCTGGAGGTGTTTCTGCCCTTTTGCACGAGCAAGTCTTGGATCATGGCCAAACAGTTTTTCATGGGAATCTCGTTCTACTCTCGCCAAAACCTCATGATATTAATCACGTTGGATCGCTACGTAGCGGTGGCGAAACCCGTGGTTTTCTTGAAGCTGAAGCAGCTGAAGTACAAGCTGTATTTCGCTGGGATGAACTTGCTGCTGACCTTGGGTTGTTGTGTGGGTAGCATGTATATGACTATAGAATATCGGGTATTTCTTGTCGTGCAGATTACAGTGGGCTTTGCCATTAAGATGTACTGTTGTGCTGCCACACTTCTGATCTTGAAACAGCCCGGTCCAGGTCAGAGAGCAGGGGGGAGCACCATGAAACAGAGGGCCTTCAGGATTATACTGACCATCACAGTGTCGGTGATTGTCGTGTATATACCCTTACTGGTTCTTGTTTTCATTAAAGGTCATTTGACAGAGATTCAGCTCCACCATTTGTTAAATGTTTGCTACTACTGCTCTCTAATTTCAGAGATGTTGCATGTGTTTCTGTTCCTCCAAAGAGCTGGTAAACTGTCTTGTATCAAGTGGCTGTAACATTCCTCAGTTTGATTGTCCATTATGGTGGAATCCCCAATATCCTCTGGCTTTGTTTATTCCTCCGTTGAAGTGACAACCAAGAATAAGACGATACACTCTTAGAGATAAGGGTTCCTAAAGGGTTCTTCTACAAGGGCTGAGGTTCTACCTGGAACCATTTGCTTCTGAAAAACCCTTTTCCCGAAGAAAGGGTTTTTCGAGGGTTCTTGGTAACACTAATGGTTCCAGCAAGAACCATTTTGATCCAGAGAAACCTTTAAAACCCCTTTCCTGAATAAAAAGTTTAAAAAGGGTTCTTGGTGGAATCATCCAAGGTTCTACCTGGAACCAAAAAGGGTTCTCCTATGAGGACAAGCCAAAGAACCTTATGTGGTTCTACTTGGCACTTTTATTTCTAAGAGTGTATGTGCTTTAGTCCTTCAACTTCAAGATGATTTAACTTGATTTTTGTTAGATATGTAAACATATGTAAATGTCTGAATTTAAGTAGAGATGGTATTATAATAATGAGAATAATAAGAATAATAAAGCACACCAGAACCTTAAAGCTGCTGTGCAGAACATTGTTTTGTGGTCTTTGTGAACAGAAACAATGGAACATTGATTGTATGCTATGTCCTTTATCTGAAAAATGTGCTCTGTCAAACCGGTTCCATCAGACCTGAGGTGTTTTTGTGTGTGTTTTGTTGGGGCCAGAAAACCTTAATCAGCATCATTTGACAATGGTCTTGAAGGTACGCGACGCTATCTCAAAAGTTACGCACTACAGCTTTAAAGTATCTGATGGTGTTTGTTGTTGCAGTTGGGTGTTGGGGGGGGGGCGTTGTATTTCATCTGAAGCGATGTGCACACGTCCGGGCTAAAGACATAATCGATATATTCAAGGTCTCCGAGCAAACATTTGTGCGGTGACGTTAAGATTACCCTGCAGAAATACCTTCTTTTTAAAGCGGCTGCAGCAAACGCTTCATCACTAATTGCGATAAATACTACGAAGGCTAATGTAATCTCCCCTTTAATATATTATTAGATTTATTAGGAGGGCTATTTTGTACATTTGACATTCCTGATGACCAAGGTCTTGAGAAAACCCCCTATATTAATAGGTGTAAATATATGTATGCGTGTTTCATTTTGTCCTTTGCCTAATTCATAGCGTAGCTAGCAATACGCTTCACGTACTCGATCGACAGAAAGGAACTGGGACATCGACGAGATGAAGTAAAGGCTCATAATCATAATAACTATTATATAACCTGCTGCTTTTTTTGTAATTTCAGTCATTTTTGTGAATATCAGAGGAGTTAAAGGTGCATTATGTAATAAATCTAAAGCAACTGGCCATAAAATCCTTCTTATATGTCACAGAGACTCAGGAATAATGTTCATATAACAAACTAAACTCACCAACAAAAACAGTACAGACAAAATATTTGCATTAAAAACTAATATTTTGCAGACTGCAAATCATGTTTATGTTTTGAAATCATGTTTTGGAATGTGGCGCCACCTACCGCTGTCTACCAATCATTGCAGTCAGTAAAGTCTCAGCTGCCGAGCAACCACGGGTTGCCAGACATGTCAGAAAACGAAACCTAAAAGACCTCGGTATTTTGAATTTGAATGTAGTAACCGTTTTTGGCCACATTCTTACATATGGCACCTTTAATGTTGAATTGCTGTAATATGATATGATATGGCTTTCTAACCTTGTTGCATAAAAGACTGTCATTAAGTGTTTTAAATAAAGGGATTTGTAAATGAACATAGTAATACTTGAATTCCACGAATCTCTCCGTCCTCCATATTTGCTGTTTTCATACTGTGTGCAGGATTTATTGATTTATTTTTGTGAAGAAAAGGGAAAACAACAGCGAGTCCACGCATAACAATGACGGATGTATTGCGAGCGTGACAGATTACTCTTTAAAAGAGTCAACACTAAATATTTACCTGCGTCTGTTTTCCCCCCCCTATTCAAACGATGTTGTTTCAGAATCATGTGACCTCGAAACCCACGCTGTTTGAATATGCAAATAACAGAGCCGCACATTCAAAAAAAAAACATCATCTCCATACGACCGGACATGATGAATTTTGACGGATAGTGAAATTGCAGAAGCAATCGTGTCCTCGTCGTGAAAAAGTGACGTTCTCGGAGATTTAGTTTTTTTTTTTTTTTTTTCAAAACCTCACGTTTGTGTTTACATTTAATCTGCTCCTGTTCTCTCAGCTGAGTGCACTTTCTGTGATGACTAAGACTGGGGAGAGATTGTTCACTGGAGACCCTTCTCTCACCCCGTCGCCACCGCCACCGCCGCCGCCGCCGCCGCCACAGCGGCCACCTGTTTGTCATGAACGGAGCCTTTGTGATTGACACAACCACCTCATCTGTGTTCCCCTCACGCGCCAGTAAACACCGCCGGGGCCCAGAGAGAAGCAGTGACCTAGTCTGTTTGATGAGAGCAGATCGTAAAAAACTTGATTTTTAAAACGCGTTTCGCAGAGACGACGGCGTGTTTTTTTTTTTTTTACAAATTTGAGTTTTGGAAATCACCTCAATTAAATTTGTTCCCAGCGGCAAATTACAAACTGCCATCGCTGACTCACAGGCTGTGATTTACTTGTCCGTCGCCTTCTTTATCACCTTTTCTTTTCCAATCTTCTGCGTTCCTCGCATCTTTTCCTCGAAACCTCTTCAGCTGTAAGCTCCAGCTAAAAGGTGCATTTTGTCGTTTTTTGACTAAATAATTGACTGGAATCACACACACACACACGGTATATCTCGTCGTACCTCGCACGTGAATACTTGGTTTTTCGGGACGGTAAACCAATGGAACTCGGTTTGGTGCTCGTTTCATTTAATTGCTTCAAAGAAAGAAAAAGGCTTTAGGTGCAGCTGCAGACTGGCCTGTTGGCAGCTGTATGCTAATGCCGCGCCTTGTTTGTGACTTTGATCAAAGCCAGTCTTATTCTGGTCGGTGCTGTCAGTTTCGGGCAACATGGTGGTGGTGGTGGTGGGGAATATATATATATATATATTTTTATATATATTTTTAAAGAAAAGCCAATTTATGTATTGTTATTGACAAAAGACTTTTGGGAAAGTATGTGAAAAGTTACTTGGCAGAGTTAGACAGAGAGCGCGGTCCTCTGTGACTTTATAAACAAGAGATGCACAGAGAAACTCAAACGCGCGAATAAAGACGCGCGCGACTGCGACTGAAGATGAAATGATTCCCGCGCTCCTTTAATCACTTCTGTCGCGTCGGCGTGTCTTTTGCGCGCAGACCTCCGACGTCTCCTCTTACCCCTACTGTGAATTTTAACCTTTCAGATTCTCTCCAAGATTCTTGTTTGGTTTGTTTTTTTTGTCCTCTTTTTCAGTATCAAAAAGTGTGTTTCTCTACATTCGCCTCCCTCCCTGCCTCCCTCCCTCCCTCTCCATATAGGATGATGTGTGATATGTAAATGCGCAGACAGCTGCTCTCGTTCTGCGAGTTTTTGATTCCGCCGTTGGCATAATTAACAGCTCTGCGAACTGTGACTCATCCTAAACTAGAGAGCAGGCCGCGCTCTGTGTCTCTCTATCAGAGACACATTTAAGACGCTTGGACACCAGCGTCATCTTCAAGTGGCTGTTTTCTCTCGATTATCCTCCTTTTTACGTCCTTTCATTTTTGTCCTTCATTTAACTCCACCCTGCAGTAACTTCTCAGCGCGAGTCGACTCATCTCCTTAATGGAGATATCAATTAACACGAGAAGTTAGGCCCCCAAAGCTATAGAGATACGGTGGGAACAATGTATTCATGCACCCTTTCTTCCTTTCTTCTCCACTGTATTTTTCACCTTTCCTCTCTCATTGGTTTGCTCCTGCATAGAAGGAATGATTCATTTTATTCTGAAAAGTCTTTCTCGGGGGTTTGAGGTATACTGAGGTTTATACAGCAGCGAAAAACTTTCCTGCTATTCTCTTTTTTTTCACACAATTTGGTAGGAGCTGGAAAAGCCTCATCTGCACACCACCCAGCCGCCCTCGTATATATTGAAAACATAGACCGGTGTTTTGACAGTACGGCAGGTACGGAGATTTGACTGTTTACTTGTACGGCGCCTTTCATATTTTGTGTACTGCAGAGTAGTAGCTAATTGATATTATTGCAAAAAGTGAAGATTTAGGGGACAGAATACGGTAAAATGTGCAGATAAATCTGTGAGCTAATGATTATGGACCAATAAAACAAGTAAAAACTTAAGACTAAAACCTTAATCAATCACAAATAGATTTCAGTTTTTACGGCAAACACAACAAACAGATCATCTACAGTTAGCGACTTTAACACTGTGTACAGTCAATGAACAACATACCATTAATGATACATTTCTGTGTCCGATACTGATACCGATATCATACCGATATCACAAACTAATACCGATATCACAAACTGATACCGATATTGATATCATATCGATATCACAAACTGATACTGATACCGGTATCACAAACTGATATGAAAATCAAAAACTGATACTAATATTGATATAATATCGATATCATAAACTGATACTGATACAGATATCACAAACTGATACTGATATCACAAACTGATACTGATATTGATATCATATCGATATCACAAACTGATACTGATACAGATATCACAAACTGATACTCAAATCATAAACTGATACCGATATACCAATATCAAAAACTGATAACGATATCACAAATTGATACTAGTACCGATATCATACACTGATACTGATACCGATATCACAAACTGATACTGATACCGCTATACCAATATCACAAACTGATACTGATACAGATATCACAAACTGATACTGATATCATAAACTGATACTGATACCGGTATCACAAACTGATACTAATATCAAAAACTGATACTGAAATTGATATCATATCGATATCATAAATTGAGACTGATACAGATATCACAAACTGATACTGATATCACAAACTGATAGTGATATTGATATCATATCGATATCACAAACTGATACTGATACAGATATCACAAACTGATACTGATACAGATATCACAAACTGATACTCAAATCATAAACTGATACCCATATACCAATATCACAAACTGATAACGATATCACAAATTGATACTAATACCGATATCATACACTGATACTGATACCGATATCACAAACTGATACTGATACCGATATACCAATATCACAAACTGATACTGATACAGATATCACAAACTGATACTGATATCATAAACTGATACCGATATACCAATATCACAAACTGATAGCGATATCACAAATTGATACTGATACTGTGGATTCTTATTTATTATATATTAGTATATTACAATTTAATTTTCTCATGCGACATGTATCATTTTTGGATTGGATCAGATTCTACGTTTTTATCTGTCCGCTATCCGATCCAGTGATTTTTACCAATATTGGACCGATATTGACCGATACTGATCCCTAACAGTAACCAGTTTTTATTTACCTTTTTTTGGGTGATGTGAAAGTGATTCCTTTGTGAATGAAGTGCAGTCTCTATTTTTTTTTGAAGAGAGCGAGTGGAAAAATGTGATAACGATAATGACTGTGTTTGCCGCTCGTGAATCAAACTTAATTTACAGGCACGACGACGTCTCACTGGAATCACATCACGTCAGTGAGTAAGTAAAGACTGTTCTTAACAATGACAAGCTCTATTGTGACAGTAAGCCCGTGACGGTGTGATAAGACGTGAGCTCGGCCACGAACAATAATCAGCGCCGCGAGACTGAAGAGGCTGATTAATTTGATTCTTAATGTGATTTTTCTTTCCGTGACATGTCAAAATGTCTTTTCTCTGGGGGAAAAAAGGTCCTGTTCAGTGTCTTTAAATCCAAGAGCATGAACCAGAGTGCAGCGTTTCTGAAGGAACTGTGAGCAGAGAGAGGCAGAGAGCATTAATATTAGTACGACTAACACATTTTCATACAATTTCCTTTCCACAAAATGAAGGCTTTATACTCGTCTGTACTATAGATGTATAAAATTTATTTCTAGAAAGGTTGGTAAACACTCTCCAAAAATGCAATAAAAACTGAAATCTCATGAAATCGATCATTTGTCGATCGATTTTCCTCCTAAATTTAACAAATAAAAGTACAACACAAATATTTGTATGTGTTTTCACTGACAAATGTAATTGTATATTGCAAATATACATATATTTATATATATTAAATACATTTCATTACATTCAATATTACATTAAAGGACATATATGTAAGCTTGTTTTGTTTTTGATTAATTTTGGTAAAGTGTGGATCGTTCCATATCAAGACATGTGCTTTTATTTTGAAATTCTGTCAACTATCATCATGAATATCTTGATTGCGCCATTAATTTGAAGTTCTTGTGACTAAAATATGTTATATAATATGTTATATGATACTAAAATTGTGTTATACAAAGAGAAAAGATACAAAGAGTGGTTAACAACTATAATCAATTTTACTCTTTGTCAAATTACAGATGACGAAGCTCTTAATCTGTACGTAATTATGAAGGTAATAAACCTCTTTTCCAAAAATGAAATAGCCTAAACAGCGATTGCATAGTAAATAATAAGATAAAGTATAAAGTAACATGCCGTCCTTTGAAAAAAAATGTATTGAATATAAACACCAATCAATGTTTTACACGTATTCTTTCACACATCTTTGAGCCGAGAGAATAATAATAGAGGAAGTTGTTGCAGATTTCATCCTCCTCTCATGTGTTAGTGAATCGGTTGCGTCAGTAGAAACATGGGTTGTAGAGTATTATATAAGCTGTAGTATGTTTCACATGAAAAGCTTCGAGGTCACGCGATGACTCAGTGTGTTTTTATATCTGCTGCCTCCTCTTCCTCAGTCGAAAGAAAGCTATCACGGATATTTTTTTGTGACTTGACCTTTTACGGTGTGAGGTTACGTCACCTTCATATTTTTTTCTGATGCGTTGCCTCCAAAGGTCCATTAAGGGTCAACGCTGAAGCAACGTAATCAATGTCCTCGGGGAGGCGCGGTCGAGAGGTGATGACCCGTCGTAGCCAAAGAGCATACGGGCTAATATTGACGGAGTATTCCCAGTCATTTTAGACGATAAACAATTAAAATCCCACTTCCACTCTTACGTCAAACCCCTTTATACAAACGCCACTGTAATCCAGACGGTCTCCTGAAATGGTCTGCGGAGGCTTAAAGAAAGAACTTTACCCACGAGCTCTTGACAGCTTTGGAAAATAATAAATGCTGCAGTGAGAACACAGGGAATATATATATATATATATTAGTGCTGTGGAAAAAGGTTAACGCATGACACGTTTCCGGAAATAGACACGCGTGACGTCATGTTTACGTGCCGCGGCACAGGAGTCCAGGCACCGTTTACCAGTTAGCTGCGTTAGCTGCATTAGCTCCTTTTAGCAGTGTTAGCTCCTTTTAGCGGCGTTAGCGCGTCTACAGTCGAACTGGAGCGGTCTGTTTATTAAAGGTAAAGAGCAGCGCTACAAATAACCAGCGTACCTGTGTAACTGCGTATGTGCACCTCTGTTTAGTTAGTTTAGCGTCACTTTAGAGACTCATTTTAACAATTGGGAGTTACGTAAACATGACGTCACGCGCGTCTTTTCCCGGTCAGTCGTCATGGAAAAGCGTTGTGCGTTAGCGTTGATGCGTTAACGTTTGACAGCACTGATATATTTACCTGTGTGCCACCACTGTCCTGAAGTGGACATCTCCGGTGTCTATCTAGAAACAGCTTAAGTCTTGGAGAGGGAGTCACTTTTTTATAGTCACTTTTCATCAAATAGTTCATGAGTTTAAAGGGGACATATGATGCAAAATCAACTTTTTAATCATGTTAATACTTATATTTGGGACTCTGGAGGCTCTATGAGTCGGTAAAGTGTGAAAAAAGATGACTCGGGTCATGTTTTTGTGGTCCGAGGAGATAAAACACGCCATGTTGACTTCCGCGCTCATTGCTACGTCACAATGACACATTCCTGGAATTGTTGTCTCGCGGAGCTCCGCTTTGTCGCTTAAAAACGCGATGAGAGTGCAGGCGAGGGCAATAGTGTCCGGAAGAGCGGAAGTCGCCGATGCACAGTGCATCACAGAGTTCTACACAAAATGTGCCGGCAAATGATGGCTTTTCCAAATGCTAGCTGCCGTTAGCCTCAGCGACGCTAACGTAGTCTCATTTGCATTTTAAAGAGACAGGCGCTCAAAAGGGAGCGTTCTGAACAGGGCTGTTTTGAACTGCTGAGGTGCTACATCCTTATTTTGTTATTTTGACCAAAGCACGTCACAGACCTGTTCATTAGGACACCAGGGAACGAGGTTCACTTAGTATAATACGAGTCCTTTCAGAGTCTATGAGTGGGAGTCTGGAAAAAAATTATTAAATCATTGATATTCACTTATCATCAAAGTAGTGCAGCCAGGGCCTAAGAGTAAAGACACTTTCCTAAAACTTTTCCTTTAACCCGTCCAACCAGCGACGTGGTCAAAGGGGTGAGTTAAATCGCTGCCTCGGAGATAAAATTCAAAACCAATCAGCTCTGATCCCATTCATATCCATTACGCCCTGAACCTGGATCGATCGTGACAAGGTCTGCAGCTCATCGCTCTGGGCCGCTGTCAGCAGGGGAAGCCCTAATCTATAGCAAAATGGCTGGCCACCAGCACCGGGGCTGGAGGAGGAATGTATAAATGAAATATGGATGTTTATCTAGAGCCGGGATAAGATTTATTTAGATGTGCGTGATTAAGTGTTTGATGTTGCTCTCTGAACGCGATGTGAGCCAGGGGTTTATCAGTGTGTGTCTGTGTGTGTGCGTGCAGAGTGTGCATTTGAGTTGTGTTGTCTTTTTTTTTTTTCCTCCACTCTTGCATGTATGGCGTTTGAAAAGCCCCCCCACCCCATATTTAAACCATGTTGCTTTGGTACCCCTGAGCTTTCAAACCCCTGGGTGGTCGATATGGCCTAGTTTTTTAGAATTTCCTGCTGCACACAAACACACACATGCAGATGCACGCAAACAACTGGCACACAAACACAATGCACTGTCAGCCCCACACACACACACACACACACACACACACACACACACACACACAGACCTTGTAAGCGAATTGACACAACGTGTGCGACGGGTGCTTTTTTTGGTTCTTCCTTCCAGAGAGGACAAGAAAACATGGAGGGGGGTACGAGAGGATGAAGGAACGGAGGGAGGAGGAGGAGGAGGAGAAGAAGCTCTGTAAGTATACTGTGTCACAGTATATGGAGCTGAGCCAACACACATGCTGTGAATAATCTGTGCTGATTTTTTTTTTTTTTTCTTCTTCTTTTTGCTGAGCCAGTTGTTGTAGCATTAAAAATACAATGCCAAAATATGCCCGAGTGTCTGGCTTCGCCTTAATGACGACAGCTAAGGGGATGGATAATTAAGACGGAGGGATTAGCACGAGTTTGCCTCTATATATTTTATTAGTTTTTCCAAATGGCTTTTATGAAATGTTAATATACAGGAAATTGACACAATTGACACGGATGTCGGTGCCAAATCAGACAGTACATAGCAGAGGAAATCGATGTTTTGGATGTAAGAACGCCAGTTCACGTAGACTACCGTTCAAAAGTTTGGGGTCACTTAGAAATGTCCTTATTTTCGAGGGAAAGGCACTTATTTTTCATTGAATATAACATTAACCCTTTAAGGTTCTACTCAACCATTTGGTCGACCACACTTTAAATCACTGTATCTCATTGAAAAATGCATCAAGCTGAACTCACAAACTTATTATTATGCATATGAGTTATGCAAACCAGGTTTATTATGAACAGACGTCTCAACCATTTGGTAGAGGCCTGTATCTGAAAAAGTGTAGGGTCTGATTAAAAAAAAAAACAAAAAAAAACACATATATATATTGCTTGTCGTTATTGTTATCATAAGTAAATAAATAGTAAAAAATGCTTTTGCTTTTTTCTAGCTGCAAACGTCTGGTTTTCAATGGATTATAGGTGTATCGAGGCCCATTTCCAGTGTTCTAATGGTGCATTGTGTTTGCTAATGCTAATCGCTAATGCTAATCGTTTGCTAATAAGCCGAAAAACAGTTTTGCTGGTTCTTTCACGAAAGGGCCAAATTATTATTTTGATTAAAAAAAACATTATTTCTAATCTTGTCAATGTCTTGACTATATTTTCCATTCATTTTGCAACTCTTTTGATGAACAAAAATTGTATAGGTGACCCCAAAACTTTTGAACGGTAAACTCACAAGTGAAATCTTTTAAAACCACATCGCAGTCTCTAAGGTCGGATGATTTATACAAACAGCAAAGCAAAACCGTGCAAAAATCCCAGCCTTGGTGAAACGCAGACAAAGAGTTTCCTCTTATTATTTAGAGGAATCATGAAAGAGAATACAGATGGACAGATGGATATAATAGCGAGCGCGCATAGGAATGAAATTCATCACCTTGAAATCCGCGGATAGACCTAAATCTACTGAAGTGTTGAGTCCCCCGAGCGTCTTAAATAAACTGATCTGAAGCCAACGTAGCTTCTTTTTCTTTTTTTCCCAAAGTGAAGTATGAAACTTTAAATCCGGGGGTTTTATAACGTGCACTCCTGACCTTTTCGTACGTCTTCCAATGTCCGCCCTTTCAAGGAGAAATGAAATACGATCCCATTGATGAACTCATTATCCACAGTGACCAGTTGACTCATTGATTCGCATGTAAGTGCGAGTGTCTTGTAACACCCGACGTCTTGTCTTTGGTGAGTAGTTTCATATACGGTTAACACTGGATTACACACACACACACACACACACACACGAACCCTCTGAGAGTTTGTACGGTGAGAAAACAGATCAATAATCCAGGATTTGCACAAGGGGGGTGGACATGAAACAAAAAAAGAAAAAAACACAAACAATAACAACAAAACACCCAAATGAGCCCATTATAAATACACACACACACACAGAATTACACAACGCTGAGACACAGCCTCAAACGCTCACACATATTCCATCCCACATGCTCTGTAAATAGAGAGCAGGATGTTGCAGACATTTGGGTGCACGAACAAACAAGCAGGGAAGGGAAGGCAGAGGGAGAGAGTGAGAGAAAGGGAAGGAGAGTAAGGGGTAGGTGGACTGATGAAGTGGTGACTCAGGAATGAGATATGAAAAGATTCAGCACTTGGAATCCATCTCCTCTCTTCTCTCCTGCTTCCTTTTCTCCCCAGTCTCTCTCTCTCTCTCTCTCACACACACAGGTTAGTATGAGACAGACATGGATCTCACCCTGAACTCTGCCACCCTTTTCCTGCTCACTCCATCCGTCTTGTCGTCTTTTTCTCTCACGCTTTATCCACCTCTTTTTCTCTGCAGTTAATAAAAGATGACGAAGTATGGTGAAAGTTGCTCAAATATCACTTTGACACTTGTTCTAGCAGCTTTTATTTCCTGGTTACATTGATGACAGTGACCAGTCCTGCATGCATTAGAGCAGAGCGCAGATGTCTGCACTCAGATTTATATATATATACATATATATATATATGTATATATATATAAAGATATGATTCCTGCCTCTGGCTGCAGGATGTAGTGTCTTCCAGTCGAACCCAGAGGGGGAAAAAGAAAAGTGTCACCTGTGTGGTTTGGATTACGGCAGACAGAGTGACACTCATTGGGTGTTCACTTACAGTTTATCGCGTTCCTTGAGTTTAATTTTTCCGACGAAAATGTCAGATTTGTCAGGTTTTTTACTCGAGGTCTCCTCAGAGGTTCATCTCTTTAAACTGTGAGGTTTTTGCATGAATAATCTGATATAGTGTGCAATTAAGAGCGACTACTAATGATTATTGTTATAATCGATTAATCATTTGATCATTTTTCAGTTCTTTGGTCCTTAAAATGTCAGAGAATTACAATAAATGTTGATCTGTGTTTTTCCCAAACCTCGACATTCCGATGAATTATTAATACAATAAAATATTAAAATAGTTTATGTTTAATTACAGCTCTACATGTGATTGCCTCGCTTCCTTTTGTGGTTTTCTCATTTTTATCATACAGTAAAATATTAGAATGCATATATACTTTAGAATAATATTATTGCAAATATGATTTGATATGATATGCATTGTGTAAAACCCACATTCAGATATAATGTCTATGAATGTTTTTGCATTTTGTGCTGATTAGGAAGTTTGACTCCACAAATAACAGTTTTCTTTAACTTTAAATGCAAAAAACCCCCTGTATAATAATTATTTGACATTTATTATGTTTATTATCGTGATCAAATGATTTGAACTTTTTACACTAACCTTTCCGGCCCTTTTTTTGGCAACCACGTATATATTACGCCGTGTCTTGATTGATTATTGCATTATCTGTGGGAAGGAAGAAGAAGAAGAAAAAAAATCCTTAGTTATTCAGAATAGAAAGAAATTGCATATTAATCTGTGGATGATAAATAGAGCTGCTGCAACTCCCATAATATTCCTCCACTACACTACCTGGAGGTGTGTGACCATGAGCCAAAATGTACTACATTGAATATAAGAAAAATCACAATATCCTCTATTGGTGTTAGTTTGTATAATAATCTTTATCTCTGTTGCTTTGTGGTGTGTGTGTGTGTGTGGTTAAAGTTGTTTTTGTTGTTTTTTCCCCCTTTTCTGACCAGTTATCCTCATAGGGAGCAAATCCTGGTCCTCATGAGGCAGAGCATTATTTATGGTGCTCTGGTTAAAGCTGTGAACTGTAATTAGTTCCAGGTTCTGGTCTCAAATTAATGTTGTTGTCCTAACAAGAACAGATGCACAATCATGTGTGTATGTGTGTGTGTGTGTGTTTTCCAGAGGTGCGGGACTCCAATTTGCCTCAAGTCACACATTTTTTGGACTTGACACTTGCCTGACTAACGTCGGTGAAAGCCTTGACTGAGACTTGAGTAAAATAAGTCAAAATGACTTGACTTGTGGAACATTTACATTTTCTTAAAATATTGAGGGCTTAGCGTTGCTTGCAAACCTGGCAACCGAGCGACACCACTAAATTACATTGGACACTTCAAATCCCACAAAGGAAGGTTTTTTTTCCTTGTATTTCGGAGTGTTTTTTTTTCTCGGAATGATCGAACTCTCGCGGGAACCTCCAGCCTGCAAGTGACTCCCATGCCTGCGTAAAGTCGACAAACTAACGGTAATATCGTCTATATGTGACTTAAAAGATGGGACTATTATCCCAGTGTATTAAACCCACGCAGATAAATGTAAAACAATTAAACTAAACAAGTGTCCATGTTGTTACCATTAAATAGGGCCACAATATACCCACAATCTTATACATTATTTCAATACTATAAATAAATAGGGATTCTACACAATATATCATATATGTATTATGTTGGGAGATTTGACAGCCATAACTCTTGAGGGCTGCAGTGTGGAGTGGCAGCAAATAAACTCAATCTGTGCCGATTTTGTCCACATGCCGGTCCCTGGCTTCCCTATTTTACGTATCCCTGTAAATTCCACATCCTTTTCGGGAGTTTTAACATCTTTCTTTCTTTTTCTTTCTCCCAACACTGCTTCTTCTCGTCATTCACTTGCTGTTTGTTTACATTCGCGAAGCCAATCCATCAACATGGCCGCCACAGCCCAGAATGCAACGCGGTGCCCAAGCCCTATAAAGCAACGAATGCGTTTATGGTTTCAAATGCTCGCTAAAAAAAATTACTCTGAAAAGCAGAAAAAAAGAAATGCAAACGAAAAATAAAAATTAACTCAGAAAAACACACCCCGAACTGTTCATAAAGTTAATAACAGAACATAGACAGATGGGAGCTAGCTTGTTTTCAGGTAGCCACCGCTAACCCACCCACTCAAACTTTTATTATGAGCGTAGAACAAGAATAGCGGAAGTAGTCCGTCAACTACTACTACAGCGTTACGTAATTTCAGAGAGACGTCTTGTGCGTCGTCTTATTTAGAAAAAAACAAACAAATAAACAAACAATTCAGTTGTCTGGGGACTATGACGCAGTCCCATGAGTAATACAGTGTGTTTCTGTTACAGAATGTAATGTGGAATATCGTCTTCGCGACGTGACTTGTGCGTGACGTAACACTCCGCATCTCTGTTTCGGTGTTTCTCAGAAAAAATGACTGAAAATCAGAAAAAAAAATACTCCGAAAAACAAACCAAAAAAATAATGACTCGGAAAAAAACACCCAGAACTGTTCATAAAGTTAATAACAGAACTTAGACAGACGGGGGCTAGCTTGTTTTTCAGGTAGCCACCGCTAACCCACCCACTCAAACTTTCATTATCAGCGTAGAACAAGAATAGCGGAAGTAGTCCGCCAACTACTACTACAGCGTTACGTAATTTCAGAGAGAGACGTCTTTTTTCCTCGTCTTATTCAAAAAACAAACAAATAAGCAAACCATTCAGTTGTCTGGGGACTATGAAGCAGCAGAGTAATACAGTGTGTTTCCGTTACAGAATTAAATGTGGAATATCGTCTTCGCGACGTGACGTAACACTCCGCACCTCTGTGTCGGTGTTTCCAGGTGAGATACTACGGTGTAATAAGTGGTTTGCGTTTCATATGTTGACCCAGTTGAAATAACTTTTAAGTGGTGTGTGTGTTTTTTCTCTCTTTCTAATTCAGTCCCGTGAATCTGTCTGTATACGCAACTGCACATCTCCTCTCTCTCTCTCCCTCCTCCTCCCTCCATCCCTCCCTCTCTCTCTCTCTCTCTCTCCCCTCCGGAGCTTATCTCGGTGCGCATCGTCAGCATCAGTTTGAAGTCAAATCTGACAGCCGCTCGCTGCCTTCTTTTTTTCCGCCTCCTTCACTCTCTCCGGTGGTCATCCCGTGTCGTTTTCAGAGGTACCGCTGTCCACATTAGTGAGATAAACGCATGTCATTATTGATGCACTTTATCTCTCTCTATGTGTGTATGTGCGTGCGTGAGTGTGTGTGGGGAGTGGAGTGAGCGTGGGGCTGACCTCGATTGCCGCCTGTTTGTGTGTGAGAGAGAGAGCGTCTGTGGACTATAACGTGCTTTCTGCTGTCTCTCACTGTGTGTGTGTGTGCGTGCGTGCGCGCGCGTCTTCTCATCCTCTTTTACCTTTTTCGCAGTTCAGTTCAGGCGGGACTGTGGGAGCTGGAGCTTCAACTTGAGCTGAAGAAAGACAAGGGAAACTCCTCGGGATTCTCCGTACACCGAGCTCTCATCCGGACATTGTGGTGAGCACTTTTTTCTTTTTTTTGTGTGTGTGCCTAAATTGTTGCTCGATCCCCACCTCCATTTTTTGTTGTTGTTGCAAAGTGCACCTTTTGGATTGTTGTCTTATTTTGTAAATGCATTGCATCTGTGCTCCCTGGGAAGTTGTGTCTTATTAATGCATGGGAATTAAACATACCTACCAACCTGTACTGCTCTCACTGAGGGGTGGAGATAGTAAAATCCAGCCGGTCTGGGGGTGAAGGAGGCGGGCGGGGTGGGGGTGAGCTTGGCTGAGAAGAAAGGAACATTTTAGGGATCCCTCAGGGAAGCTTCTCTCCTTTTTATGAGAGCTTTTATTAGCCTTTTATTCCTCTACAATGATGACATTGTCTGATAGTCGCTCTAAAGCCTCTAGTTAATATGCTATTATTGTCAACGCCGTTACTCCATATTAAGGCTTTTTATGTAGATTGTGACAGCCCCTACACTGCACTATGCTGTGGGCAGAAATCTATGGGGCCATTTGCTGCTTTTTTTATTGTCCTGTTTATCAATTAAGGCTGTCTATAATGGAGATATCACACTTCCTCCTAAGATAAAACATTACTCTCCCACACACCATCCGTTAGCATCTCACCTCCTACATAGCCACACTTGCTGTCCACGGCCCATAATCTGGTTATGTGCCACCATTTGCACTAATAGCCAGTCCCTGCTTAATGTAATGACAACTGGATGTGTCGCTTTAAAGGCACGTGTGTGTGTGTGTGTGTGTATAAGCGGTGTCATCCGGGCCAGACTGAGGGGCCGTAAAGACACAAAAGGGCACGACAAAAGTGCCAGTAGAGGATGTCAGGAGCAGTTTGCTGATGTGTTTTATTATCCATGTACAGTAGAGTTGGCCCGTCATTGTGAAGCATGTACTAAGAAGTGTGTGTGTGTGCGTGTGTGTGCAGTGAAGGAGAGAGAGAGAGAGGGAGAGAGCTTATGCTAACTCAAAGTATTGGAGGAAAAGGAAAACCCATGTAAGCAGTTTCTCTTTAGCGGATATATATTTATATATGGAAGCTGTCTGGGCCCCGTCACTGAGAAACCGGAGGTTCTTCTCCATGTCACCAGCAGCAGTAGATCTATATGAAAACAGAGGCCCACGCGCTCACTTTAACTTAACTCTACAGCCGCGAGACAAACACAAACGAGAACACCTTATATGACATTGTGCCAGATAATGCCGTGGTACCCGAAAAAGCTGTCGTGAAATAATCAACGGGCGCGAGCTGCGAGCTGCGGGCGATTTAATATTTCCATGTTTCTATAGCTACGGTCGAGGTAAAAAGTAATAACTTATCAAGAGGGGGGAATTTGTTTCATTGGGAGATGATGGTGTCCCCCATCATCCCTGCTCAATTTGGCTCTCCTCAGATGAAGTCTCGAGGGCTGGGGGTGGGGGGGTGGATCGCACACACACATATGTTCCAGGAGAGAATTTGAACCTCGTTATAGACGACGATGGCCCCAGCCACCTCCATCAGTTTGTATCCTCAGATGATGTCATGGTCGACGCGACGACGGCGAGAGCCGGTGACGCTTGTAATAGCGATCGACCCCGGTTATAAAGTAATCGCAGAGTAATAAGTGCCTGGCTACAGTGAAGGCTCGAATAAGATCAAAAGGACTTGATTTCCCAGAATGCTCTTCAGTCTTGAGAGCCTGTGTGTGTGTGTGTGTGTGTGTGTGTGTGTGAGTTAATGAATGTTGGAGCAGAGGCAAACACCAGTTTAAGTGCGCTTGTAAGAAACCGACGAAGTTGAGCATCACTCGACGACATGAAAAGAATGGTTGTTACTCGGTTGTTGTTGAAGTGTAGTGAGAGGGAGAGAGAGAGGGAGCTGGCAACATGATTGCACTTTTAAGAACATGACAGTCTATGCAGAATGGTAGCAGTGTACAAAGCCAGTCCTGTGTTGTTGTTTTTTGTTTTTTCTTCATGTGACAGATTGTGTGTGTGTGTGTGTGTGTGTGTTTTCTCTCTTTCATCCTGGTGTTGTTTGTTCTCACAGATGCAGTTAGCAAATCATATATAACAGGCACACAGACGCTCAAATGAAGAGCTGAAAAAATTGATTATTAACTCGTTTCCAAGATTTGACAAAAAATGTCATACTATACTATGTGGTTCAAAATTTGACAACTTTTTTGAAAAAAAAATTTTTTGTCCAAAATTTGACCAAAAATGTCATACGTTACTGTCATTCAAAATTTGACAATTTTTTAGAAAAAAAAATTTTTGGTCCAAAATTTGACAAAAATGTCATACTATAGTATGTTGTTCAAAATTTGACAACTTTTTTTGAAAAAATATTTTGGTCCAAAATTTGACAAAAATGTCATACTATAGTATGTTGTTCAAAATTTGACAACTTTTTTGAAAAAAACAATTTGGTCCAAAATTTGACCAAAAATGTCATACTATACCATGTCATAAAAAATTTGACTATCTTTTTGAAAAAAAAAATTTTTGTCCAAAATTTGACAAACATTTCATACTATAGTATGTCGTTCAAAATTTGACAACTTTTTTGAAAAAAAAATTGGTCCAAAAATGTCATACTATACTGTCGTTCAAAATTTGACAACTTTTTTTGAAAAAAATTTTTTTTTAAAAATATTTTGGTCAAAAATTGCATACTAAACTATGTCGTCCAAAATTTGACATGTAAAAAAAAAAAAAAGTTTGGTGCAAAATTTGACAAAAATGTCATACTATGTCGTTCAAAATTTGACAATTTTTTGAAAACATTTTTCTGGTCCAAAATTTTAAATGTGAATATTTTCTTTGTTTCTTTGCTTCATATACCAAAGAAATCATTAAAACTGAATGATTTCACATTCGAGAAAATCGTCATTTCCAGGTTTGACAAACACCGATCAACATTTTCTGACATTTTATGGACCAAACGATTTATCGAGAAAATAATGGACAGATTAATCGATTATGGAAATCTACTCGAATACGCACGTTATCAAATTTTTTAACATCACGCGTGGCAATCAGAGCCCTCATTGTCCAAAAAACACCATGATGATGTCACACTTGCCTTCACACCGTATTGTACCATTATTTTAAAAGATCCCCCACCCTCCAACATTATGAGACAGGACAATAGGTGTGCAAAGGACTGCCTTGGTCGCTGCAGGGGAACTTGGCCCACATTTATCTACTGTACAGTACATGGCTTTGGTTTTAAACAGTAGTGGACACACACACACACACACTCTCACACACACGCACAGATATTTGGATATATTCAGAGCTCTTGCAGGGACAACCCCAGAGTGCAGGCACCGAACCAAAGAGCTGGTGATAACGAGGTTGAAGTTAGTTAGGATTTTTTAGCTGAGCCGCAACCTCCTAACACCCTTTCTAAAACTGATTCATCCCAAAATGACATGTTTTTCCAAGAGAGGGAGATGAAAACACTCCCTCCCTTCCTTCCTCCCTCCCTTCTTCTCTTGCCAAATACAGTGGAGCCCTCCCCCTCCCTCCCCTCCCCTCCCCTCCCTTCACTCCCCCTCACCAATACTCTCACACACTATCTGTTTCACACCCCGCGCTCCTCCCTCCCTCCCATTCTCTCACATCTCTCTCTCCTCTCTCCTCCCTTGGCACCTCGATGTGTTTCTCTTTAATTGAGATGCATTTCAATGTGGTGCAAATTAGCTTTCTACAGCTCCAGTCTCAACTTGCAACCTGTGCTGTGCGTGCGTGCACGTGTGTGTGTGTGTGTGTTATCTTTATTTGTGCGTGTGCGTGTGTGAGAGAAAAGAATCCCCATAGTTGAAAGCGAAGGCGCTACCTTCCTGTTCACGTCTCCAACGCTCCTATCTTCTGATGCCTCCACTCTTCCACAAACTTACACTTTTAGTACAGCGTTAATATTATTTCGCCGGGGGTTTTGGACTTCTTTTGTTTGTGTTGTTGTGTGTCTCTTTGGCAGCGGAGGATTTGCTTGGCCCTCTCTCTTCTTTGGACTCAGATTCTGATCCGTGCCTCTTGAGAGATGACAGTTATGTGGCAGCTCATTAGGGACAGAAATCAGGAGGGTAAGGGGGTGGCTTTGTAAAAGACACGATTCACGTTAGGCGCTGCTTGTCTCTCAGCTCATCTATTTCTGTATTGTTTTGATTAAGGAAGAAGGAACCGGCTGGTAATTTTCTCTACTCTTTCTGTGCAGGGTTGCTAACTTATAACTGGAAAATAGGTTAATTTCTATAGTAGTAACGCGTCCTTTTGAGGAAACCAAGCAAATTGCCAATTATTTTATAATAATGGCGTCTTCAAATTAGTAGTGTAGAGTAGTTTCCTCCTCAGAGTTTGAAGAATTAAATGCACGGGTTGCAAAGTGATTAAAGAGACAGGAAAAATGAGGTAAAAGTTGACACTACTAATTACGGCTGAACGATTTTGAATAAATGTCTAATGTAATTGATTATTTTGACGGGAATTGAGATTGCGATATGATTTTTTTACTCAATTTTATTTGAAAAAACAATTATTGTCTGATATTTGTACAGATCTGTACGAACCAAACATGTTCTCTTCAGTCTGTAGAGTGAGACTTGTATAGATCTAGAGTTTGAAGCTTTTTTTCATGATTAAACCGAGATTTCTGATAGTTTTAGCTTCATTTTCTCAGTTTCTTTGCTCCACATAACATAGAAATCATTAGAACTGAATCATTTTGGTTTGTTGACAACACAAGACATTGGAGAACATCATAATTTCCAGGTTTGACAATCACTGATCAACGTTTTTATGTTTTATGGAATCTAAGATGATATTTTGACACACATTTTGTCTTTAACAAATCACAGCACCTCCTGTGATTTGAAAATTGCAGTAGGACGTATTGTGATTTTGATATAATTTCGATTAATTGTTTAGCCCTAGACATTACACGTAAAATTCAGCATTATTTTAACTTTTTACATCTCTATGAGGTCATTTTGCTTTACCTTGAATGTTGTTGGAA
This sequence comes from Microchirus variegatus, assembly GCF_963457635.1. Taxonomy (NCBI): domain Eukaryota; kingdom Metazoa; phylum Chordata; class Actinopteri; order Pleuronectiformes; family Soleidae; genus Microchirus; species Microchirus variegatus. Next base: position 15,801,326 of record NC_139824.1, read on the forward strand.
ATCAATTCCTAAAAAGAAAACTAAGGAACAACACTGAGAGAGTGTGAACCCCTCCATCAAGGCCGAGTATCAACACAATCAAAGTGGTATCAAGTCGTATCCGGATCACCACCAAAATCTAATTGTTTCTTCCTCTTGGCCGTAACCTACATCCCAGAAAAATACGATCAAAATCCATTCTCAAAGACAAACAGACAAACATGACCAAAAACATAACCTCCTTGGGAGGAGGTAACAAGATTTATCAAGACGAGTGAACTTCCTTAACGCACTCTCCCCATGGCAGGTGCTCTCTGGTGTGTGTGTGTGTGTGAGTGAGCGTCATGTGACATGGTTCACTTCCTAGTGTTCTTTTTTTTCCTTTGCCTGTACGTATGCACCAGGACTGGAGAGGAGTCGTTAGAGAGAGTGATGCTGACAGTGGGGTGACCTTGGGGCTCCCAGTCTTCCTCCCTGTCGATGAAGGGGATGACTTAGTGCCTCCCTATCCACCCATGATGGCTCATTTATTATCATTAGGCACACAGTCAAAAGATGCTGCTCAGGCCCTCAAGACTGAGCGGTGTGTGTGTGTGTGTGTGTGTGAATGAGAGTGAGAGACAACGGGGACAGAAAAGCCAGAAAAGGGGATTCTTATCTCTGACACTAAGCGCGACATATGCGTCTGTCAACCTTTGTTTACGCCAGGTGCGAACGCCCTCGTGTTAAAGCACACATACGTGAGTTATGGACGTCCACTTACATACATTAACTTGTTTTTGTGGTCAAAAACCTCCTAGTTGCTGCGAACGAGCACCGTTTCAGGACGAAATCTCAACCCCTAGAAGACAGATCTGCGCTGTGATTGGCCAGCCAACCAGAGCTTTCTCAACTGTCTTGTGATTGGCCAGGTACCTGGAAGTGACGCGATTAGCACATCAGCCCCCAGAAGCGCAGCAGCTCCCCGTCTGGAACGGTGGATGCACTGCTACTCATTATCAAAACATTGTTTTGATCGTAACAGTGGGCCCACGTAGTGGTTGGTGTAGCGGTTAGCGCTCTCGTTTTTGCAGCAAGAAGACCCAGGTTCCCGGGTTCGAGCCCCGGTTGGAACAAGCGCCTTTCTGCAAGGAGTTTGCATGTTGGTCCTGGTGTGCATGGGTTTTTTTTCAGGGTTCTCGGGCTTCCTCCCACAGTCCAAAAACATGCAATATGTGGATTAGCTAAATTGGTCACTCTAAATTGACCGTAGGTGTGAGAGTGTGAGTGAATGGTTTGTCTCTATATGTGGAACTGACCCCACCTATCGCCCTCCTGTTGAGGATAAAGCGGTAGATAATGGATGGATGGATGTTTTAACAGTGTTTAAAAATGGCTTGGTCACGACTCCCAGCCGAGGTCCCTTTTTACGCCTTGTGACCCGTAGTCGGACCCAGAGTCAGAAGAAACTGTCGCAAGTGAAACACCTCCACAACGGATGTTCTCCTTCTTCTTCTGCGGTTTAATGTACGCAACCGGGAGGATCTGCTGTTCAGGAGACGGGATCCTTACGTCGCGATTCCAGGCTTTTTCAGAGCGCCTGCAGAGCCCGAGAATACAAAAAAACCCAGCGTTCTCAGCAGTGTGTGTTTCCAAACGTTAAGGCTTCATAAACGAGGTAATGGCGCAGATACACACCCCAAAAAGCAGCGTTAATTGGAACTATCTATGGTTGGCTTTAACTTCTAGATACGAGCAGACACGTTGCCCTCCTGTCTCTCTGCTTGTCTGCTTACCACACGCGCATCAATCACGCGGTCCGCCGCCACAACCCTAACCTTAGCTCACTCACCGCCTGCCCCGGTGAGCAACACCAGTGGTATATGGCTACATCTGTGCTATCGTTTCTCAGCGTGATGGATGGAGACTTCTGCGCGCCAGTCAATACCCAATCTGAGCCTCACTGTCCTGATTTAAGATACAGCTGCACCCAGGTGACACACTCGGGCGCACACCACTTTAATCACTCTCAGCATCAACACCACACTGCCAAGATTAGTGTGTGTGTGTGTGTCTGTGTCTGTGTGTGTGCGGGGGTTCTATTAGTATCAGTCAAGCTCTGCTGTAATCACACAGCAATCGGCAATTGCACTGCACTTGTGACAGAGTTAACATTTCTATAGCGTTTAAAGGCAGTGACATGAATGTAATTTATGAGGGAGGTTTTGGAGCTGGAGTAGTAACAGGGAAAAACACGCATAAAGACTGGCTACAAGTGAAAATCCTCATTCAGAACCACCGTCTCCTATATATATATATGTGTGTGTGTGTACTCATTTTTTTGGAATGCCAAATTTGTTTTGGAAGCGTAATTGCTCGGTGGATTAATGTCGCCGTGTGTCGTCCTTAATCTGCGCGGGCGGAACAATTAATTGCTTTCAAATCGAAATCCCAATTTGAAACAATGAAATGACGACATAGGGTTTGTGCGTTGTTGTTGTTGTTGACGACGGTTAATTCAGTAATGCTCCGTCATGTTTAAAAACAAATACAGAGTGTGTACAGTTATTGAGTTTTCTCAGGACAATGGTAACACTTTGTCTGTTGTAGTGTTACTGTTTTGAAGCTTTTTTTCATGGTTAAAACAAGATTTCTGATTGTTTTAGCTTCTTAAATGTGAATATTTTCTTCGTTTCTTTGCACCAAATAACAAAGAAATCATTCAAACTGAATCATTTTGGTTTGTGGACAACACAAGACATTGGAGAACATCGTCATTTCAAGGTTTTTTAACATTTCCTGACATTTTACGGACCAAACGATTAACTTTTCATTATTTTTAGTCAATTCAACATACCCCCCCCCCCCCCACTGCTTTAAACCAACAATTTCCATTTGTGCACATCCATTAAAGTATCACTCATGCCTTTGTCGGCAGGAGCAGATGTTAAGGGGCAAAACAAGGAAGGAACTCTGATAGTGCACACACTTATTTTTGCTTACTCGTTTCATATCGGTGTAAAATAGTTAGCGTGTAGTTCTTTCTGCTTGATTTCGATTTATTTATGAGCACCGTTTTCAACAGGCGCTGCCACAAATAACCACAATCGTCAAATTTACTGGACAGACATGTCAACAACCTTATGCAAAGAGGGAAGTGCAGTTCCAATCAGCAATATATCACCAGGGCAGTGGCCATAGTGTGTGTGTCTCTCTCTCTGTGTGTGTGTGTGTGTGTGTGTGTGTGTGTGTCGTCTCCTGCCTCGGCGTCTGACTTTATGAGTGCATCATGCGGCAGGATACGCTCGCCCCGATACGTGCGGTAATCAATGCTAAGATTGTGTTCGCGCGGCGGCCGAGCGGCTGGATATCAAGTGCTTCAATCGCGGAGTAATCTGTTTGCGCTGGTTCAAATTGTTCTCGCTTGGCATGTCATCATTCACATACGTACACACACACACACACACACACACACACACACACACACACACACACATATATATATATCCACAGCCCCTCCCTTCTCGCCTCTCCGGTTTGGCTGTTAGTCTAATTTATGAGGTGCCGTTAATTTGGCCTAAACGCTCGTCGCGAGACCTCCCTCCTCTCTCATCCCTTCATCCCTGCATCCCTCCCTCCCTCTCATCAGTCACTCAGCAGAGTAAATCAGAGGGGTGGTATTGCACAGCAGGCAATACATAGACTGGACACCTTGACTAATATACCACTGTCCTTCTCCCTCCCCTCCTCTCTCCGTCTATCCAGCTCTCTCCATCCCTCCTTCTCTTCATCTTTCTTGCCCGACACTAAATCAAATTTGGCCCTCACCTCACCTCCTCCTCTCCCTCTCCTGCTCCTCTCTCTTCTTTTTTTTACATTTGCCTCCTCCTCGTTTCTGTCTACAGTTCTGTCACCTCTCTCCTCTCCTCTCCCTCCACCCACCGTCTCTCCACACTTCTGTCCTCTCTCCCCATCTTCTTCTTCCGTTACTGTTCCTCCTCGACTCCCTTACCTTGCCTTGCACCTCGTTGCCGCCGCCGCCGCCGCCCCCCCGTTTCTCTGTTCTCATGGTAGGTGTAAATTTAGCACAGGAAGCATGAGGGAATGCTTTTTCTGTGTATGTGTGTGTGTGTGTCTGTGTGTGTGTGTGTGTGTTGGGGAGAAGGAGAACTCTACATGAAAGCTTCTCTGAGTCCCCGCACAGCGCTCAGATGGGGCTGATTAAAAGCCTAAAGCCTTGGTTTTCATCCACATTAAGGATTCACATAAAGTCACATTCACGCACACTCATGCAGTCACACGTTCACACGTGCATGCACACACAAGTTTCTCTCCCCTCCCTCATTATCTCCCCTCTTCTTTTTTCTCACTTTTCCCACCTCTATTGTCATCTCCTTCTCTCGAAACACAAACACACTTAAGCGACTGGTTGAAGGTGATTCTTCGTGAAACACTGGAAGTGAACAAAAAGAAAAAAAAAAAAAACATCATCAGGCGTCTGAGACTCCCTCATCACTTTACACCACATTGCTCTCTCTAATTCCATACATGGCGCTCACATGGGAATAAAACCCTGTGCTGAGCTAGCCCAGCTCACCGATACATCACTGTCCGTCTCTGCAGCTCTGTCTCTTCTCCATCTCCACCCCTCGTCCCATTCATCCTGGGTTTTCCTGGGTCTATTTATTGTCCTTTTCTTTCTTTCTCATCTCTCAAAACGTCACTCTCTTACACGCACTCATCTATCGGTTCCTTTTCCACGCTGTTCAAACTCCCAGAGCACAAGGCAAGGGAACTACTTTTCAATAAATGTGACAACATATAGTCACCTCTGCTCTTCCTTCTCTTTACACTCCTTTTAACTTGTGTACAGTCGCACTTTCATGCTATCTCTACTTCATCCCACACCACATTGTACCGTATTTATATATATATTAGCGCTGCGACTAAAGATTATTTTCACAATCGATTAATCGTTAGGTCCATAAAATGTCAGAAAACATTAAAAAACCTGGAAATTACGATGTTCTCCAATGTCTTATATTCAGTTTTAATGATTTCTTTGTTATGTGGAGCAAAGAAACAACGAAAATATTCACATTTAAGAAGCTAAACCAATCAGAAATCTGGTTTTAATCGTGAAAAAAAGCTTCAAACCGATTCATTGATTATCATATATATATATACATATACCAATTCATCCAGTTTAATGAGATTAAATTTCACCAGTGTCATATTATTACCATAAAAATGTAATATGATATAGAATATATAAATAATTAAATCGTACTTAAAATCAGATATTCATTAAGAAACCAAACACATTCAACATGTAAGCATCGAAGAGGAAGGAAGTGTGAGTCGTCGTCGTGAAGTTTAAAATTTAACTCCGCAGTAAATACCTTTACGGGACGTTCTTTGGGCTCAGCAGCATAAATCAAGAGCTGCCGGCGGCAGAGTCAGGTATAAGCGGCGCATGATAAAATATTATTATTATATAAACCCCCTGATCCTGACTTGATTGTTAGGGGTCACTGGACGTGACGTGCGCTATATATTACGGCAATAAACGGGGGGTGGGGGGGGGGGGGTGAGAAGCTTTTTGTTTCACGACTCTGAAAACTTTTAACTTAAATAATCCTATTCTTCGAGTGACAGACGTGGAACTCGCAAAAATCGAGCGTGAATCATGCATGCAGTTTTTTTTTTTTTCTCTTCTCTCTTCCGTTGTGTGAATCCATTATGTGGCTGCAGTATCCCTGTGAAATCTCTGGGAGGCAGGCCAAGTGTCTGTGGCTGAGCCATCTCCATGTCTGTTCGCTCAGCCGCACGCACAAGACGGATAGAAGCACCGGTCTGCTCAGCCCTCCATCTCCACCGATGTAATCAGACCTCGGCGGCCATAAACCACTGACTATGGACAGACACTCTGCCCAGACGCACACACACACACACACACACACAGAGAGAGAGAGACACTGACAAATGAATTCAAGTGTAGACTTAAGTGTCAACTCATTTATAAAAATAGGCAATGGGAATATTTTCTCGTGCCTAAGAATAGACACAATGCGACATCACCAAATGTGAAATAAGTGCCGTCATATTGGCTCACACACACACATACACACACAGTATCTTGCACCGGCTGACACGTTCAGCCTAAATTGAGGTGTTGAGCGAGGCTGAGCGGCGGTTCTTCTTCTTCATAAGTTGACGCTTTTTGCCCAAAGCCAGCGTAAAGCAACGATATGTCCCACCGCGCAGACACAGGAAGGATGTCTTCTCGCTAACGGGCGATGGGGGCGGGGGGGGTGGTGGGGGGGGAGACTCTGAATCACGTCGTTCATGTAGTGTGTGTGTGTGTGTGTGTGTGGATGGATGGACTCGCGGTCTCATGTGTTCTGTGAGTTATGTGGACGTCTCGCGTCTTTATCTCCCTTCCTCACGTCCCTTCCATCGCTCTTGTGTCTCTGCGTCTTCTCGGGCCATTTTTTTGTCTGTTTGCCTTTTCTTCCTCTCCTCTTAACACTTAAACGTCTCCTCCTCATCATCATCCTTCTCTCGGCTCCTTCGCTCTTTCACTCCAGCTTTTGCGGGCGCGAACGACGGCGTATCACCGCGCTTTAGGAGATTTACCGCTGGATCCCGTCTCTGTCAGGTGTTGAGAGGGAGAAGGAAAAGGAGGATGAAGGGGCAGAGGAGGAGGAGCAGATGGAAGATGGGAGCGGTACACAGGGAGATGAAGAACATGGAGAGGCTTCGCGGGGGGTTGGGGGGGAAGTGAAATCAGAGGATGAAGGCAAAGAAAGGGAAGATAATGCAAGAAGGGAAAAAGTAAGAAAGAGTGCAGAATGGAGTAGAACAAGAGGTTACACAATGTTTTTTAAAGCAAGTCTCTGGATATAGTTTGACAGAATGCCTCTCTGCTCAGATACATCTGAGCTTTTCTCTCCTCTGCTCTGTGTGTAGGTGAAAAACAATCACACGGAAAAACATAAACTCACAGTTGCAGTTACACTCACTGCTGCCGAATCCATACCGTCTGTCAGTCGCAGGCATAAACCCACTGCATCTCAACACTTGACCACAATCCAATTAGTTTTTTTCCGCTGTGTGAAAATGCAAAGATTTTCTCCCGTCGTACATCTTTTTTTACATTTAAGAAGAAACCCCCCTCCCCCCACTCCCTCCCTCGCGACAGTGAAGCGCAGCGGGCCTTGTGAAGGGGTTAAAGTTGAGACTGAAGAGTCACTCGGTGTGTTTAACCTACTAATAGACCATTCACGCGCTTTAATGGCCCCCGAGAGAGAACACACATCCGTCTTCAAAGCCCCCGCCTCACTGCTCCAGTGCATGTATGCGCACATGTGCTCGTATAGGAGTCATTGATATGTTTATAATTATGTAATGTGTTAGTGGAACAACATTTGACACATTAACATGCACACAAGTACAATTAGAGCTGCAACTAATGATTATTTTCTCATTTGGTCCATAAAATGTCAGAAAATTCTAAAAAAAAACACGTTGATCAGTGTTTGTCAAACCTGGAAATGACAATGTTCTCAAATGTCTTTGTTTTGTCCACAAACCAAAATGATTAAAGTTTGAATGATTTCTTTGTTATGTGGTGCAAAGAAACAAAGAAAATATTCACATTTAAGAAGCTAAAACAATCAGAAATCTGGTTTTAATCATGAAAAAAACAGATTAATGGATGATCATAATAGATGAAGATTAATTTAGTTATCGATTAATATCCGATTAATTATTGAATCAGGCGCGTTAACGTGCATTAACGGTGTCAACACTAACGCACAACGCGCTTCCATGACGACTGGCCGGAAAAAGACGTGCGTGACGTCATGTTTACGTGACTACCGATTGTTAAAATGAGTCTCTAAAGTAACGCTAAACTTTAAAAACAGAGGCACACATACGCAGTAACACAGGTACGCTGCTTATTTGTAACGCTGCTCTTTTCCTTTAATAAACAGACCGCTCCAGTTCGACTGTAAGCGCGCTAACCGCCGCTAAAAGGAGCTTATGCAGCTAATGGAGCTAACTGGTAAATGGTGCCTGGACTCGGGTGTCATGGCACGTAAACATGGCGTCACACGCGTTTTTTTCCGTGAGTTCACGTGCGTTAACATGCGTTAACCTAGTGCCCAGCACTAATTTTGACATGTTTACATTTCACTGCAAGAACATCAGTGCGTCATTGTTTGTAAGAGAATTAAACGTATTCATTGGCAAAATGTGCCTCATACAGCATTACAAATGTCAGGAAAAGCGACTTTAATGCGACTTTAATGCAAATTCCTCAGTAATCAAGTTAGCCCATGCTTATTTTATCGGCTCACTTTCAGTCAACACAAGCTTGCTTTTTTGTCAAAATGTCCTGAAAATACATTGTTGATTTTTAAAAAACCAAAAACGTGCAGTCATGTTTGTTTCCATCCACTGCTGCTAAGCAACTACTGGCATCACGAGCAGTCGGTGGAAGTAAGTGAAGTGTGCCAAGCAGTTATATATATATTTTATTCTATTTTTATTGTCGTAATATTTTAGCTTTTCTGAAATATGACGTCACACAGTATCTGCTGCTTCTTATCGTGCCATTTTTCTCCACTGCAGTCAAATGCAGAAGGTTGAGAGGCGTTTTCAGTCATTTTTTTTTCAATGACTCTGTTTCCATTGTTCCACCTCCGTCAAGTTTAAAAATGTGCGTGATATTTTAAGATTTTTTCGTTTTTTCTGCACACCCACGGACGACTTGTTTAGTTCCTCTTACAAAGACTACGGTGCAGAGTCTGCATTGACCCCGTAAATCAACAGCTGTGTTATCAAACACTTGTACACAAACTTGTTGTTGTTCAAGGCCAAGAATACCCCGTGAATCAAATCCACCCAAGGTGTTGTTGGGTTGTACTCCTGGTGTGTGGGGGCGTGCAGCTACAGGTAGGAGAGTATTGAAAACCATTATCGTACAACACGTAGTACACACCAGGTTTCTCCTCCTCTGAGGAAGCATTTTTTGATCACATCAGCACCAATTTGCTCCCGCATCTCGACACTTATGAGAACACGCATTAGAATCAGCACAAACGACTCATCATCTTTATATGAAGCACACGGATTCAAATGTGTTTTCCTTCTTCACTTGAGTATTATAACGCGGCCCTGCTGCAATCACACCAACCATGCACCATGTCTCGTCAGTGGTGTACTGGTGGTCAGGTTCACACTATGTTAATCTGTCAGTGACGGCAACGCTGGCAGCAGTGTCGGCACAATCTGGACACCTCATGTCATTAAAACCGTGGCTCGGCTTCACAATGTTTCTTGCTCACAGTCACTGCCATTTTTCCCACCATATAAAGATATATGAGAATGGTTAATAAGAGTGAATTAATTTGGTTATTAACTGAATCGAGTGGAGCCAGAAGTGGTGTAGAAACAATTACTCTTACGTTGCATGATCGCTTGATTAGTTAAGTGTGTGTGATTATTTTTTTTATTGCTTTGAAGAGGATAAATGTTTTGGACTTGTGTCAAGTTGTAAAGCAAACAATCATTGAGAGCAGATTTGAAAAGACACAGATGAACGCCATGAGAAGTGTTTCCGATTTTTTTGGGAACAGGGTGAATAGGTTAGATATGTGCACTAAAGGCTGTCAGGGCGCCCTAACCAGAGCTGTAATCGGGCCTTAAAAGTTTTCCCCGACAAGGCCCGAGTCCGACAAGTACATTTTGATTGACATAGGCCACTTGGAATTTGGAACAAAGAAATAAAGTACAGTCCTCTGTTAACGTTGTAACATCTCAGCACTCTAAATAGGCCTAGGAGGAAGAGAGCTCTGGATCTTGACACTATCCACATCCGGGGCACCTGCAGCCATGGGTTGCAGAAGAGTGAGACATTTTGGGAATGTTACGTTCTTGTGGAGGTCCTGTATTATCACATTTTTACGCGCGAGCCAGTCTTTGTGCCATTTGTCAGGTCCCGTTGATCCGTTGTGTCCCGTTGACCCGTTGTGTACCATTGACCTGTTGGGTCCCATTGACCTGTTGACCCCCGTTGGGTCCCGTTGACCTGTTGGGTCCCGTTGACCCGTTGTGTCCTGTTGACCCGTTGTGTTCCGTTGACCCGTTGTGTCCCGTTGACCTGTTGGGTCCTGTTGTGTCCCGTTGACCCCTTGTGTACCGTTGACCTGTTGGGTCCCGTTGACCTGTTGGGTCCTGTTGTGTCCGGTTGACCCGTTGGGTCCCTTGACCTGTTGGGTCCCTTGACCTGTTGGGTCCCGTTGACCTGTTGCGTCCCATTGACCTGTTGGGTCCCGTTGACCTGTTGGGTCCAGTTGACCGTTGACCTGTTGGGTCCTGTTGTGTCCCGTTGACCCATTGTATACCGTTGACCTGTTGGGTCCCGTTGACCTGTTGGGTCCTGTTGTGTCCAGTTGATCCGTTGGGTCCCTTGACCTGTTGGGTCCCTTGACCTGTTGGGTCCTGTTGTGTCCCGTTGACGCGTTGTGTACTGTTTACCTGTTGACCCGTTGGATCCCGTCAGGTTCTTGCAAAGACCTTCAGCTCAAACCCTAACTAGTGTGGGATCACTTCCGTCTTTAGAAATCGTGCATGGCACCACCAAAAGGTGAAGATTTGTTTGACTAAAATCTTGTGTGAAGAATCGTTCATTTCATTTGTTGCGTGATGGTTGTATCACAGGAAAAAGGTTCCCCTGCCTTACAGGAGTGAAAGCTATACATGCACAGCATCTGTTAGCATGCGTACGTGCGTGAATGACGGCATTATGTACTGAAGACGTCAGTGTGGAGATGAATTGAGAGACGGGAGAGCAGAAACAGGAATGGTTTGAGGCTCCCATCTGTCAGAGAGACACGGTGGAAGATGGATGGAGTGATAGAAGAAGAAGGGGGGAGAGGGAGTTATTGACTAATAGCAGTATGTGGATGAAGAGACACAGGCTGTGAGACGGACACCAAAAAAGCAAGGGAAGAAGGGAGGACAGAGAGGAGGTGGAGGAGAGGAGACGGAGACAGAGGAAGTGAAAGACGCCGGAGAGAGAGAGAGAGTGTGTGGGTGAATGTGAGAGCAGTGTTAGCTAACTCGTCTGTCAATCTCAATCTCTGATTGACACCACGGGGGTCCAGCGCTACTGCTCTTGGCTCGCTGGTTTTTTCCTGTCAGGATGTGGGGCACGAGGTCACACACACACACAGTGACCTTTGACATAGACACACATCATTTAAAAAGTACAGCCAGAATATTAGTATGTTTTTTTAGGGTTACAATAATAATAATAATACATTTTATTTAAAAGCGCCTTTCAGGTCACTCAAGGACACATTACAGACAGAATAAGTTAAAATTTGCACAAAAGATATCCAAAATATAAAATCACAAATGCTTAAAAACATTTTGGAACATTTTGATTAAGGGCAGTGGTCACACAGGAGGGTTCAAAGGAGTTATGATGATTATAAATCTATTCAAATTTGAGATTTTTGGACAAAGTTACTAATTAATAATCAATCAATAATCAATTAATGGTTGCAGCACTAGACCAGAGGTCTTAAACTCAAGGCCCACGGGCCACATGCGGCCCATCAATCCATTCCATGTTTGCTAATGGAGTTATTTTCTTAGTAATAGTTTAGTTTTTGGGTCATCTATACATTGTTAATGTAAACTATATATGGTTCTGTATCAGGGGTCTCAAACTCAAATGACTCAGGGGCCACTGAGTGTCTTGTTTGGTCACTTAAGGGGCCAGTCAAGTGGAAGAAAAAGTCCAACTTTTTGAGAAAACGACATTGAAATATTCATATTTAATGATGATATTTCACATCATTTCAAAATCAATTGATATGGAACAATAAATAGTTCACAAAATAAATAAAGAAGTAGATATTATGTGACCTCGGGTGTCTTGTACTTAAATAATCAAATAAATCTAAAAGTCATCAGTAAATTTTTGAGAATTAATAAATGTAATCAATATTATTTCTCATTAAAGATGAACTTCTGCGTTTAGTTTTAGTCATTAAGAGAAAAATAATTGTCTGTCTGTCCACAAACTAACACTACACACACACACACACTCATGCAGACATGGTCTAAATGAGGTCTCCTCTGGTGTTCACTCCTGCTGACTGGGCCGTGACCTTTGACCTTTCCATCGTCAGCAGTCCGGCGCTTAAACTGTCCCTTTAAGAACGTGTGTGTGTGATTCAATATTTGTTGATGCAGCCATATTTATTGTTGTTGTTGTTGTTTATTATTGATCCTTTCCCTTCAACATAAACAAGCCATGTCACACGTAGACATATGTGCATATACATACACTCACACATACACAACAGTGGTCTCTCTACGCCCCGTACTGCACGTCTGTTGCTTTGTGTTCTAAATCATAGCCGGCCACTAGATATCTCCTCTTTTCTTTTCACATGACGAGTCAAAGTCGCCTTTTCAAAGCATTTTCCATAGAATTCAACTGTATCTCACACAGTTAAGATGCATCGTAATAACTCTGAGCTCTGCAAAAAGTGACGTAAGCGCGTCGTTTATATATTATTTACTGGGCTGGAAATTCACACTGAAGCTCTTCTACACTAATTGAATGTTTAAAGTGTGCATGCATTTACTTAGACATCTATTATGATTTGTTTCTCATGTACAATTATCCTAATCCAATAATGTGTCCACAAGCATGATTATTAAGCTTATTTTAAAATGTTTAGTTTGAATAAAAGCTGGTGGTCTTATATGTTAGATTTTGATTAAGTACACATTATTTGATGAAGCCAAAATGTGTCAAAATATCACTTTAGATAAATTATTGTCTTGACCTATATACATCTTATTCTACAGACTGCAGTCTCGCAGATCTGCACAATCATAGAAAATGAGTGTAATATCTGTATTCTTGCCATAATTGCGATAATAATTTGACAATTCCTGTCAAAATAATCGCAATGTTGATACACAATCGTCCAGGTCTAATTGGCAGCAGGATGAAGTTCCATGTTGTATCTGTGTAGCTGTAATGTGCAGTGCATACACACTTAATGAGAGGAGGCGTCCATCTGGCTGGTGTGTGCATGTGTGTGCGTGTGTGTGTGTGTGTGTGTACACCAGTAGGGGTTTGTGACTAATGGGGTCATAATTGATGCTGAGTCAGGATTACTGCTGATTGCAATGGCTGGATACCGACCTAACGAGTGCTCTAATATGCATACACACACACACACACACACACACACACACACCCTCTCACTGTCTATTCCACTCTCTCTCTCTCTCTCTCTCTCCCACTCGTACACACACATGCACGCACACACTTTCATTTCTTTTAGGCTCTCATAGGTGCACTTATGCACATAAACCTCCCACCTCAGCTAATAAACTTATTCACCCAGACATCCCTCTCACAGCCTCTCTAGACCTCCACATGCACACACACACACACACATGCACACTCATGCATGCACACTTTGAGCCCTCTCTCGCTGTCTATATGCATATATACATATATATATATATATGTATTTATATATATATATCAAGAGAGATGGCAGGTGATATTTTGAGTATCCAGTCACTTTATTATTTTTGACAGTGCTACAAATGATCCTTACAAGCCTAAATCAAAACATATGTTAATTTTTTTTATTAATTAATCTCAAACTTTGAAATTCGTGGATGTAAATGTTTGTTTTTCTTCGAGTAACGAAAGCACGGTCAGCCACGCAGGCTTGGTGTCCAAATGGAAGTCGCCGGGCAGCTGCCTCCATATTACGGGCACTATCTGTGCCTAGAGTGGTTAGTTGCCGCTTACTTTCCGATGTCGAGGAATTCCTCTGCGCGGCTCCGGGCAATTAGTCGGAAAAGGATCGCAACTTCCAGTCATTGGCAATAAATTGTGCCATAAACCTTTTGTTTTAGCGATCAAATTAAACCTTACGCCCAACAAACCCTCACCTCCCTCTCCATCTTAAGTTACTATCTCTATACTGCTGTGACACCACGTTCTATTTTTCATGTAGGATTCTAACCTGTATATTTAGTTTGTGCTCGATTTTGGCAAAAATATCAAGGTTTTTATTTGTTATTTGTTGTCTTGTTGCCTCTGCTGCTTCATTTTCAGGCCCCACTTCATGTTTATTTGACTAACATTATGGCTCCAGGGCGGCGACATTGTCCATTGTTGGTCATCGAGTATGGTCTGGACTGATATGTAGCTGATGGACATTAAAGGTTCACATGACGATATGTTAAAAACACACACACACACACACACACACACACACACACACACACACACACACACACAAGCTGAATTGGCACAAACGGTAGTTGTGGTGCATGTCTTGCCCTGAGCACATTCTAGTGATGTGAATGTTACAACATTCTGCCAAATATTTCTTTCCCCATTGAGGAAAGAGAATATTTCCCCATTTGCATAATCCAGTTAAAATTCATACACATTTTTAATTGCTTGAAAATCCACTTATCACTAAATATAGACGAATAGTGAATGAATGTAATCAAAATGTACCATATGAACAGTTGAGTGAAGAGTCGACTCATGCGTCGAGTGACGTTGCTGGTAGCTGCTCGTTGCTTTTGGTTACATCCAATTAGATTAGATCTAACAAGCGTGAGGAAGAAAGCTTTCGTTCACCACTTCTGTCTCTTCTGAAGGCTCCTTTGTTTGGATTGCATTACCATTTTTTAAAAAACAAAACAAAACAGCAACTGCGTTTTATACTTGGACAACTTGTGCTGCATCCACAGCTGAAATCTACAGCTGCTGTGTTCTATAACTCAGCCTATTAGACGAGCTTGAATCTCTGCATGCTCTGCAACTTTTCCTCCAAATACAGTACATGTTTAGAGCGTGGCTTCATTCGATCACCACCAGTTAATGAATGCATTCAAGGTACCTGTGTACATTCACCTATACTGCTTATTCAGTCATTCATTCATTCATTTATCTTCTTATCCTCCACACATAGAGACAAACAACCATCCACTCTCATTTAGTGTCCAATTTACCTAATCCCCACATCTGCTAGTGCTATAATGGCTTTAAGGTTGGAGATCCTCGGAAAATTTCAAAAGTCCAAGTTCCACGGATTCACGAGCACTGCGTAGCATCCGTAACTTTCCAGCTTTCCGCTAACTGCAATGATTAAGTCCCATTCAGCTGCTACTGATTGCTAATTGGTTAGTTTGTTTTTCAGACGTGTTACTCGGATAAACTGATACCGAAACTTTGTTATACTTGAACTCGAATTGCATCTATTTGCGTACAGTCCACACTCTGTTGTGACGTTACTTCCGATAAATTTTCCAAACAATATCTGTAATCGATAAATCCGCACACAGTCAAAAACTGTTTGTTTCACAAAAATTAGCAACGTGCTGTGATCAGTGACATGAACTTAAATATGTTGTGGCCAGCCTCTGCCTTTACCAATACGCCCCCTGGTGTTCAGGAAGAATACATCCAGAAAATACAAATTTATATATGGCTCAAAATGACAAAACTGTCTTTCATTTGCAATGAACACCTGTTGCTGGCACCTTTTTTGACTTAACGTTGCTGCGACTGTCTCGTTGCGTTTAGCAAGCTAGCATAAGCTCTAGCGTTGTCTTCTGAGCGTGCACGTGTGGACAGATTAGCATGGATATTAGCTATAGACAATTATAAGTCTTTGATCCACTGACTTTTCATGTCAAAGTGATATGCTGACATTCCCCCTTTAACACGTGCAAAATCAAGCAACTCGGTGTGAAACCCCTATGATAACAGGCTCGTGTGCTGTTATTTGTGCTACGACAAAGCCTCGCTGTGCTGCGAAATGTCTTTGCCGCCGTGCTCTCGGTAACAGACTTAATATCGTCGCTCTGTGATTAACCTTCCCCCCATGTCATGAATAAACAAACATCCACAGTGACATCGTCTCCAACATTTATCACCGCAATTAGACATTTTGCCTGTTCCCTGAGCACATGAGGTTCAATTCTCGCACAGTATCGCAAACGTGAATCTGCGCAACAATGGTTCCAAAACCGATCCATTAACTTGTTTGTGTAAAACCTCTTAAACTTGACACACGATGTGACGGCAAGGATCGGAGCAGCGCGTCGTTCATCTCTCTGCTGGAGTGTTTATTCAGTGGTGTACTCTAGCTTAGTCGCGTGCACGCGTGTGTGAGTGTGTTTGTTTTGTCCGTGTTTGGCTGTGCATCCCGGAGCGATTCTCTTCAAGCACATGAATAACAACACACTCGGTTGCGTGTTCACTCTCAGTAAGAGCTCAGCAGTGTGGTCCCATGGTTGTGTGGTATATGTTCAAGGTTGATGCAAACACACAGGCAATGATGAGCGAGTGTCGGCTAGTGTACTGTCAAAATGTGATGTCACACAGCTGCCTTACTGTCCCTCTTCCTTCTGTGGGCTTTTCCTGTGACCAGTTGAGATTTATTTTTTTAACTCTGTGCCACAGGTGCATCCTCTGTAAATTGCAGTGGGAATAATACACTTAAACCCATATACGGACATCTTAGGGGGGTGTGTTTATAGCTTTATAGATCCTCAGGCTCCTTGTCGTGTTGTTGATTCATTTTATATTGCATATTTATTCTTTTAAAAGTGTGATAATTGTGCAGAAGTCACAAACTGGACCATTTTTTCTTCTATTTTTTGTCCATAATAACTAGCCGAGCAGACTTTAAAAAGTCTCCAAGTTTCCCAAATTCAATCTGAGTACTTTTTTACTCAGGTGTGTTGATATAGTTCAAGTTTTGCTGGAAAAGAAAGGATATAAGACACTCTATATTGCACAATCTTATCACGTTTTAACACAGTGATGGGAACAAAGCAGCCTAAACACCTTTCAACATCACAAAGCTCAGGCTCTTTCACATGAACTTTGTGTTGAATGCTCATTTTTGACCAAAAAGAAAAACCAATAACGCCTGTGGAGAAACAGATTTATTTATTTTTTATTTTTTTTAAATAAGCGTGAACTTGTGAGAGGAATTTTTCTCTTACATTTCATCACTTTGTTTGACTTTATCCTCTCTTTCTCTCTCGCCGTGTCCTCGCTCGTTTAACATTCAAACTCACTTGTCAGTTCTAAAGCACAGCTTGCCCTAAGTATTGGGATTCACTGTGTAAGCTCATCTCATTATTCCCATTTGTGTGTGTGTGCTCGTGTGTGCGTGCGTGCTTCATGTATGAGTGTATAACGGACTGTGAGAGTGTGAGTGAGTGATGGGCGCCTAAGCCCCCCGCTCTCGCTCTCTGTTTGAAATAAAGCGACAGATAATCGCAGGGCTCTGGCGAAACGAGCTCATCTGAGCGCCGATCGATACGTGTGCCGCGGCTTCAAAGCAACCCTTCAAAGAGGAGAGGAATAGCCATACACTCTTCGTGCGCTTTGTGTGTGAGTGTGTGTGTGTGTGTGTGTGAGAGACTGAGTAAGGGCAAGACAGCAAATGTGTGTGTGTGTGCAGAGAGATCGGAAGTAAGAGGGAGGCGGCAGTCGGAGAGAGCGTCTCTTTGTGCAGATAAAAACTGTTTTCATTTGCTAGCAAATATTATGGTAACACAGTTGACATGCAAAGTGCTTCGTGACGCAACCGATGTCGCTATTTAAATTGGACAAAATAATTGTTTTGTTAGCTGCTAACCTCCTGGTATTATGGCTCTGTCATCTTTTATTCAGCAAACTGGCTGCAGCTGGGGCCTTTGTTAAAAAAAGGAGGAGACACACAAACACACTATCACAGTGTGTTCTCCAGGCCTTTACCTTAACCGTACAGCTGAATAAATATTGATGTGGCAAGTGGCAAGTACAGTGTAAGGTGATGCTAAAAATGGGATGTGCACGACCCGGTGTGTTTGCCTTTGGCTTCCCATCATAAATGAACCCCACTGATTGGTCGATGAGGTGTGGGAGTCATCTGGATCAACTTTCTCTTCCTGAACATCAGAACTGAAAATGCCACACCCTAACCTTTTAAGCCGCCCGTCATAACGAGGATTGGGCAGGAATGTGGAACTTTGTATGAATGTATTTAGAGCTGCGTAATCGTTTGGTCCATAAAATTTCAGAAAACGTTAAAAAACAATGTTTGTCAAACCTGGAAATGATGATGTGTTTTGTCCACAAACCAAAAATGATTCACTTTTAATGATTTATGTGTTATGTGGAGCAAAGAAACCAGAAAAATATTCACATTTAAGAAGCTAAAACAATCAGAAATCTTGTTATAATCATGACAAAAGCTTCAAACCGATTAATCGATTATCAAAATAGTTGCCGATTCATTCAGTAATCGATTTATCGATTGAGTAATTGTTTCAGCTCTAATTATATTTAAAAGATTCTATAATGACTTCTTAATTGTGGTGCATATACAGTATTACCACTAAGCGGCAGCAGCAGCAACAACCATTCGGTGGTTATAGTTAGTTATTGTGTTTGTGGTAAGTAACGGAATTTACGAGGTTTCTTGAATGCATCCTGAAGCCAAACCTCTGAGGCTCATTACACTATAGACCGAAGCGAAGTGATAACGCAAGCTTCCTCTGGTGGTACTTGCAGAAAAAGTTCAATTATCTTACCAGAAAACGACTTTGATAGAAGTTAAAGTCACTATTTTATAATATTACTTCAGTAACTCTATGACATTTACTGTACTTAAGTGTCAAAAGTAATTTTCCACTATAAAATGTACTGACGTTTTAGATACTTCGTTTGTTGTTACCGGGCAATTCATATAAATTGAATGAAAATGGCGATATTTCTTATAGCCAAATTGTGTGTCAAATGTAAATATGGTATCTGGTAATGATGTACTATAATCGCAATTAGATAATGCATGTATGCAATCGTGAGCGGCAGCGGTTTGTTTTCGTCTCTTGTTGTTGAGAATTGACAAATGTTATTCAGACGAATGGTAATTTAAAGTAGGTTTGACTGTCGAGTCTGACTGTCCTGCTTTTTTTTTTCCCTCCTCGCTCATGAAGACAGCGGTGACGGTAGTTTAAAGACAACCCGTGCTACTGTAGGGAAGGCTGTGTGTGAGTTTGAAGGGTGAATATGAATAATTATCGTCGGATAATCCCCCTGTGACTATCTAATCGCGTGGGGTTTTTTTCTTCTTCCTTTTTTCTACCTGAAATGCCCGTCCCTACTCATAGCTGTAATTATAATGTCTGTCACTTTAAAGGGTGTGAGAAAGTGAGGACTGGCTAAACTTTCTCTCTCTCTCTCTATCTAGTGACCTAAAAATCACCCCCACAATGCACCAACGATCGCACACTCGCACGCATGTTGAGCGACACTGACAGGAGAAGCTGAGAACACGCTATATGCTAGAGAAACTGTGGGAAACTTAGCCGAGCGGGGAGGGAGGGAGGATGAGATAATGACAGAGTGAGAAAGGGAAGTGTGTGTGTGTGTGTGTGTGTGTGTGTGTGAGAGAGAGATTCCCGTACCGCGCTGTGTTTAGCCGCGCCATCTCACCTTCATCTAAGTGAAAATGAGAATATATTTTTGACTCGGTGGTGCAAAAAAAAAAAAAAAAAACTTGTCTGGGAAGTTTGTGCACGAGTGGTGTGAGCGTGATAGAATACATATATGCATTTTCTGTGCGAATGTGTAAAGTGTGTTGTAAGTGTGTGTGTGTGTGTGTGAGAGTGTGTTTGTGTGTCAGCATGTCTAATTAGCTGAGACAAGCAGGTGTAAAACAGTAATTAATGACACAACTGACTGACTTCATTATCTCCACATGAGCTTCTCAGGCTGGCTGAGTGCACGCGCACACACACACACACACACCCACACACACACACACACACACACACACACACACACACACGCGTGTGTGTATATTTGAAAAAAAAAAATAAATAATAATAATAGTAATAAAAAACATCCTGCATGTGAGTGTGAGACAGTGCAAGTTTGGCTACAAAATAAGTAAGTGGACACAGTCATCACACACACGCGCACGCCGCCGTCGTCGTGTGGCCACTCAAACACTCATTTAGTTTGCAAATGGACTCATTACTAATGAACAAGCTGCTTTAGAGCAGGCTGAGCACACAGTAATGGTTTGGCCATCCTCCAGAACACACACACACACACACACACACACACACACACACACACACACACACACACACACACACACACACACACACACACACACACACACGCTGACAGAGATTGAGAGCGAGTGTCCAAACGCTCCAATTACTTTCACATCCAATGTAAGAGAACAAGCTAGAAAGCTAATTACAAGTTCCTCACATGCATGGGAAACAATGAAGCGCACACAGACACACACACACACACACACATACCAGAAATAGAAATCTCTTTCCCTGTGATTGCTGCTCACGCGTTTACAATGATCTCGTTAACAGATATACACGACTGCGTCACCGCCGCCTTGTGCGTTATTACCATAAGTCATGATTACAAACCTCCGAGTCCGACGGTCTTTATCGAATCATCAATAAAGACTGTATAATTCAGCGATTCCAGTTTTAGACCTTATTGATTTACACTTCAGCACGCTGCCAGGCTCCAAAGAGATCAACTGATATTGATGCCCCGTTAAACGCACCATGTTGTCATTCAGTAAGTGAAATAAATATGTTTTTTATTTACAATTGGGAGAGCTATCAGTCTTCTCTGATGATGATGATAGGCCGAGACATAAATATTGCTAATGCTCTTTTTCTCTCCCACTCTCGCTCTCTCTCTCTGCGTCGCTTCCTGTTGAGTGAGATTGCAGTGATTGGACAGAGTAATTGGTCCTAATGAAGATGTCAACAGTCTGTTTTCTTTCCCTCTCCATTAAACACAACTGGATTAGATTTACTGTGCTTACTCTAACAAGTTAAAGACTCCATCAGTGGGCTACTTTACACACACACACACACACACAGATTGGCATAGCTCAGTGGATCAATGGCCTCTTGGTCAATGTCTCCTTCGGGAGGGTAATCTATCTGCACCTCACTAATGAAACACTTGCATGGCTGAATGTGTGTGTGTGTGTGTGTGGTGGTTTGATTGCCTTTGTGCATTCATGGGCATTGGTGGTGTCGTGTTTGTGAGCAGATTACATATTTCTGCATGAATCCTGACAAAAACTAAAAAAAAAAGACGTTTCCGTAGATTAAATGTCACGTCTCCTCGGACTTTTCTCAAGTCAAACGTGTGAAAAACAAACGTTATCATAGCATATTTGTGATTTTTTAAACGGCACGTGTATCCACTGGCGCTCATGCATCTCTTATATATATGATAAGATTTCCTGAGATGCAGCTTTGCAGCTACCAGGTTCAGCTCGGGCTGTGAATTTTGGGAATTTACGAGGTTTCTTGAATGCATCTCGAAGCCAAACCTCTGAGGGTCATTACGCTGTGCACTGGACCCTGCAGAAGTGATTACACTCACTGGATACATGGTTCTCAAACGGTTGATTAAGTTAGTTAATTAAATTACAGGGTTTATAGGGTTCATCCATGTCCAATTTGCTGGTCTTTGGACTGTGGCAAGAAACTGGAGAAAACCCACACACAGGGTATATGAATGTAGTGTTTAACAAAATTATTTATGATATATTCATATATATTATAATAATATATCATTTGACATCTTAAAGGTGCCATATGTAAGAATATGGCCAAAAAATGGTTACGACATTCAAATTTAAAATACCGAGGTCTTTTAGGTTTTGTTTTCTGACGTAACTGGCAACCCGTGGTTGCTCGGCAGCTGAGACTCTACTGACTGCAATGATTGGTAGATGGCAGTAGGTGGCGCCACATGCCAAAACATGATTTCAAAACCTAAACATGATTTGCAGTCTGCAAAAGATTTGTTTTAATGCAAATATTTTGTCTGTACTGTTGTTGTTGGTGAGTTCAGTTTGTTATATGAACATTATTCCTGAGTCTCTGTGACATATTAGGAGGATTTTATGGCCAGTTGCTTTGGATTTATTACATAGTGCACCTTTAATCAAAAAATAATAATGTGCATTAATGTGTGTTTTTGTGTAAAACATTAAATTTGATTTTTAAAATCATTAAACATATCATTTCGGTTAAAGAGCTTCTGCGTACCGGTGTAATAACCTTTACAGAAACTTAAAAACTTGATATTTTAGGTCATCTTTGGCATAAACCTTGCATTGGCTGGTGTTTAATACTCTGTAGTTGCTGTAGTTGCATGACGTCATCTATACCTGTCTTCTCTAACTGTATTTATTATGGTGCTGTGTGCATTCAGGCTGCCTTTGTAGTCGAATAATAACAAAACTCTCCCTGGATTCTTCTCTAATGACCTTTTCAGAAAAAGACGCAGTGAGAGCTACTTTATTAGCTATAGCCAATTTATGTCAAAGAATTCAACCTTTACAAGCAGCATTTCAGAGTATATATAATCGTGTTAAGGCTTTATTTCTAATTAG
This sequence comes from Microchirus variegatus, assembly GCF_963457635.1. Lineage (NCBI taxonomy): Eukaryota > Metazoa > Chordata > Actinopteri > Pleuronectiformes > Soleidae > Microchirus > Microchirus variegatus. Next base: position 15,823,822 of record NC_139824.1, read on the forward strand.
GAAGCACTTGGATTTCTTTTTTAATTAATAATAATAAAAAAAAAAACATTTCCTGGTTTCCTTTGGTGTTGTTTTTGTGCTGAAGTCAGACATGGACCAGTAAACACGCTCCGTAGCCATGTGTCTGTTTAATTGTGAGGTTGTTTTTTTTTTTTTTTTTTTTTTTCGTCATCGCTTTCCAAAGGCTCGGTGAATCGCAGCCAGCAGAGTGTGGCAATGTGAAGTACAGTAGGTCAGTAGTTGGCAGAAAACAAGACAAACACCCAGTAAAGCCAGCATTATCTCCTCACTTCTCACTCCAGTCTCCACTGGGGTTGACGAAGTCTGGAGCTGCAGGGGGAAAAAAAAGGGAAGAGTAAATGTTGTACAGGATCCAAGCGTTCAGCAAATCCACGAGGGCTATATCTGGAACATCGTTTTGTTTGTTTGTTTAAACTTTGGAAAGTTGTCTCTTAAACAGCCTGCCCGAAAGCAGAATGGAGAACAGCCTCTGCAGTGTTTTGTTTTTAATGATGGAGAGACTTTCAAATATAGATATTCAGTGGAGCGGAGTCGGTCTCACTTTGCTTCCTCCTGTTAATCTATTCCACATTGTTTGTCAGAACTGTCAAAAAACACCTGCTCGACTGTAAAATGGGAATAAAAAAAATAAAGATTATGATCTTATTTTTTTTATTATTCTTGAATAAATTAGCTACGTAATAGTACTGTAAACTTGATCTATAATCTGAGATCAGGTCAGTAGTTTCATTATCGATTAATCTGTTGGTTATTATCGCTTGTTTGGTCCTTAAAATGACCAAAACCAAATTCAATGTATTCTTCAAGAAGCAGAAAACCTTTAATTATTAACAAAAACCACTCAATCCGATGAAATGGATTAACAAAACAGTTGACGGTTAACTTTGTAATCTGTAATCTGCATCAGAATGAACCGGTTCTCTGTTCTGGAGCTGTTTGACCTTTTGGAAAGTTGTTTTTGCAAAACGCACCATAAGCTAAATCTAATTAATGTTTCTCTTGTTCCTTTCTCTCTCCCCCCCCCTTCTCTTTTCCCTCCTCTTCCTCCTCTGCAGTTTCTTGTGTTCAGGGCTTCTTAAGGTAAGAGACTGACGTCATCTTTTTATTTCCTTCTCCTGTGTTATTTATCCCCCCCACCTTCTTTCTTTTTTAAACTTGTATCAACACAGCACGCTATCACCACTTGGCACAGTTTGCGTATCATGAAACAATCTGTTGTGTCCTCACAAAAAATTTGGCTCGGGTTGTTGTTGTGTTTTTTTTTTTTTTTGCTCACTGAAACACAATAACATTGTGTTAAGATAACAAAGAGACATTCTGGGTTTAGCACTCCCACTGCTTCGAAACGCCACGATCAGAAATACACACATTTGCATCCACTAGTTAATACATCATTCTAATCAATAAGATAATAATAATAATGTACAGTAAGTCCTCCTCCTCCTCTGTGTCTTACACTGTCACAACCTCTTATTCATACCAGAGACTGTGCCTGTTTTAAAAGCTCAGATCGCCGTTATTGTTTATTTATGGATTACAGGGTTCAGCTTTTACCAAATCTCAAAGTTATTACTTTCAGGCTGTGTCCTTACTGTAATAATAATAATATCAGCCGACTCACAACAACGCTCTCAAAGGAAAATTAAATGTGCTACGATGGGCCTGAACCTGTGGCCATACATGATGTGTGAGCCCTCCAACTGAAACATAACTATAATATAATATTATAATTAGTGCCGGGCACGTTAACGCGATAGCGGCGGTTAACGGCTTTCAACGTTAACGCATGTCGACTGACTGGAAAAAGACATGCGTGACGTCATGTTTACGTGTTAAACGAGTCTCTAAAGTAACGCTAATCTTTAAAAACAGAGGCACAGGTATGCTGGGTATTTGTAGCGCTGCTCTTTTCCTTTAACAAACAGACCGCTCCATCCAGTTCGACTGTAGGCGCGCTAAGGGTGCTAAAGGAGCTAATGCAGCTAACGGAGCTAACTTGTAAACGGTGCCTGGACTCGCGGTGTCGCGGCAAGTAAACATGACGAAATCACGCGTCATGCGTTAACGTGCGTTAATAATAATTCAAAAAAATGAGGAAAAATACAGCCGATGCAGCAGCATACATGATAACAAATAATAAAACAGAATAAAAACATTTAAATAGAAAGGTAAAAGGAAATTAAAAGAGACAAAAAATTGATTATTTTATTTTTATAGTGTAAAACTAGCTCAGTTTTCAGTCTGGATTTAAAATAATTCATTGATTGAGCAGACCTGCACTCTTCTTGGAGTTTGTTACACATATTGGCGTCCCCATTATTATTATTTTTATCATAATAATGATGTGCACAATATTGCACCACCCAGCCTGACTCTGAGTTCAAATATACAGTATATAAATAGAAGGAAAGGAGAGTTTTTGATGAATAAAATAGTGGCACATATCAAACTTGAGAGGCCAGTGTGAGGCTGTAATGACTGCTGCTGCTGCATGTTGTTTCTGTGTCTGGCCTGGACATCACTCTGAAACTGAATGAAACTGACATACAAAGATGTTTTACCAAACACAGATGCCATTTTACTATGCCCGCTTTGCCTCTCTGTGTTTGTTTCCTGTAGTACCCAAGGTTGTGTGTGTGTGTGTGTTTTAAATCCACACACTTGTGTGTGTTGTGTGTATCCCAGTGTTGTGGAGTGGCTCTGCTGGGACCGTGTGTAGAGCCTCATTAGTGCTTAACGTTTGGCCGGCGCTCTGTTACTGAAGACTCACTCAGGGGCAAAAAGTCATATGTTAGCCCACTGCTGGCCCATCTGCCACAGCAGCCTCTCACTGGAGACTCTTTTTTTATATTTTTTATTTCTTTGTCTGCGTTTCTTTGTCGTTACATATTTATATTGTGTTGTTAGAGCACTTTTAGATTTTCATACCACTCATTTAAGATGTATTCAAACGTTATATTCAATTTAATGTGCACTTTAAGTATTAGATTACAAGAATATCGTCGTGATAATGCACAATTTGGCTTCTGTGGTGGTTAAGGTGTAATGTGTACACTCTTAAAAGGTTCCTCAGCTTGTCCTCATAGGAGAACCCTTTTTGGCTCCAGGTAGAACCTTACCAGGAACCCTTGAAAAACCCTATCTTTGGGAAAGGGTTTTTCAGAAGCAAATGGTTCCAGGTAGAACCTCAGGCCCTCTAGAAGAACCCTTTTGGAACCCTTATTTCTAAGAGTGAATAACAAAAGTAACATCTGGACATCTATCTATATATCTATATGTATATTTATATATATACATATATATATATATATCTCAATATATATTTGTATATAATATATACAAATAAAGACAGCACACTGTCCCTGAGTCAGCTGACTAAGTTACCAGAGCAAATCATTTCCTCTCTCGCTGTCTCTTTTCATCCCCCATATTTCTTATTTTCCAAGGTTTTCTTTCTCTTTTTTTCTTCTTCCCTCACGCTCATCATCTGCTCATCATCTGTGACAGTTGTAAATTGTTGGCTGTTTGTCAGATTTTTCTCCGCGGCTCATTTGTCTAGAACTCATTTGCATTCACTCGTTGCCTGTCCTAGGTTACAGCAGAAGACTTAGAAAATGGACTATAGCAACAACACGTAACGCAGCAGTACACCTTTGGAATACTGATAGTCCATCATAACGAATGGACACTAATTCAAAATACTAATTCGTGGTCACAGAATTAGCATAATATGCGCTTTTTTTACAACTAATTTCCACCAATCACGCTATCTCCGTCCATGGTGCAGCTTCACTACCAAAGTGACATAAAGTGACGTCATTCTATCGCACAAAATCTGTAGCTGTAATTTCAAATAGTCAAACTTTAAATATTAAAAAAGGCTTTTTACTTGCGCAGCTCTCACAGTGATTCCATGGGAATAATATTATATTATTATTAATAATAATTAGGATCTCATGCGCACTTTATACCTTTTTTGTGGCCACAAATTATTAATTCATGGACTTAATTTAGTATTTTGTGGCCACAACTTGGAGTTAAGTCATGTCTGGGGCTCCGTATTAATTAGAGAACGACAGCAGCGATTCCCAAACTGGGGTAACTTGAACCCCCAGGGATACGCTAAGACAAAAAAAATGATTTGATTATGTTTTGTAGCTGGCATATAAATAGACATACAGTCAAATTCAGAGATCAAATGTCTGAAGGGATATAATATGACTGTGGAAAGTTTGGGGAAACACTGAACTACAATATTAGCATAGTTTTTGTCTGTTTTCATTCAGATGTAATTGTGAAACTCTGTGTCTGATAGTGTTGATAAAAACTTTAATTTAACTGTAATGACATTTAAACGACCTCCCAGTTGTCAACATTAGTTCAAACTGTCTAATTTCAACATTATTTTGTATTTATTTAGCGCAGGTGTGCCCAACCTTCTTTAAATCAAGATCTACTTTGAACGTTTCTTGTCTATCGAGATATACTAGTTCACGTAGTCATCGCTTGTCGTTTGCCGACAGCATTTTCAATGACGTATTTAGTTGCTCGGACACTGGGAAGAGGAAGCTAAGGAAGCTACTTCCTTGTAGTCAGGGTAGCGGGAGCTGGTTGCAAGTCTCAGGCAGGCCACTAGGTGGTCATCTGTCATTGTAGGGTTTCGATTGGGCCACACAGACGTGGTTCGGGCTCGGGGCAGAGATTCTAAACTCTACCCAACAGCCACATTGGAGAGGGGGGCGTGGCGTGGCTACATCTCACGATCGACTGAGAATAAGTCCCCGATCGACTGGTAGATCGGGGTTCGACTGACAATTAGTCCCCGATCAACTGGTAGATCGCGATCGACTGAGAAGTAGTCCCCGATCGACTGGTAGTCGCGATCATCGGGATCGACTGACCATTAGTCCCCGATCGACTGGTAGATCGGAATCGACTAAGAGTTAGTCCCCAATCGACTGGTAGATCGCGATCATCAGGATCGACTGAGAATTAGTCCCCGATCGACTGGTAGATCGGAATCAACTAAGAGTTAGTCCCCGATCGACTGGTAGATCGCGATCATCGGGATCGACTGACAATTAGTCCACGATCGACTGGTAGATCGTGATCGACTGGTTGGGCATCCAGGATTTACAGCTACTTCGACCAGATGCAGCTGGTGTCTGAGTGTTGTTATTGCAAAGAAAAAGGCTAAGCTAACCTCGGCTACAGATACAGAATGTGTATATAAAACTGATATGGTGTCATCTCCCTTATAGCGGAGCCAAAACAATCACTTCTCGCTGCATTTACAGGTCGTAAAGCTCATGTCCTCCACGGTCGCGGAAAATATTACAGCAAGCTTTTTCTTCACTGACTCCAAAAGTGTTACCATAATAATAATTTCAGGCCACCATTGCTTTGCTATGACCTAGTATGATTTAAACATTTGTGCAAGGGTGATGTATGAGAGCTCCCAGAAACTGCAGCTTTAGCAGCTTCTCATTAATGTAAATACTGAATTCATACTCTCAGGGTCCAGTTTTTTAGGCTTTTCCCAGCCTCATTGAATATAGGCACAGTGACCACGGCAACAAGAAACGGTCCACTGCACAATGTCAGTCTGTGTGTACGACACCCTCTAAACGCTCAACTCAAGTTGTGTAATGTGTTGTTTGTGATAAAATTCATTTACAGCCGTAGCTTTAATAGCTCCGCTCAGCAGGAGAAAGGTTAATTATCACATCCTGTTACAGACGGACAGGACACCTGCCTCTGCGACGCACACACACACACACACACACACACACACAGACACACACACTGAATCACACACAGGCCATCAAACAAAACTGCAACTGTGTTTGTATCCGGCTTTTTAAAGATGCAATCTAGCATCTGTTTGTCCTCAATTCCCTCATTACTCCGAATTGAGGCCTTCATTTTCCTTTTTACCCCCTCCTCCATATTCACAGCGTGACGGAAATGATGCCACAACATTCATTCATGGCATCGCTCATCGGGGGAAGAGAAAAAACAAATTCCCAGCGGCGCGTTGCGTTTCTTCACTTTGATGCGACGTGTGAATTGTGCAGGTTTATCACATCTCTGGGAGACAGAGAGAGAAAAAATACAAAAAAAGAAATAAAAAATAGAGACCCAACGCTGAAAAAACCGAAACGACAGTAGAGTGGACAGAGGTGTTCAGAGGGTGTGAAACGCTGTGCCACTGAAAATGATCGCTGTTGTGTTGGGAGCCAGACGATTTACAGAGAAAGATTGAGACTGAGCAAAAAAAAAAATAGAAGAAGAAAAATGAACATTGTTATATATCTACTCTCTTCAATGCCACCAACTTCTAACTTTATATGTCCTTCTTTTTTTTTTTAACTCACCCACTTCTCAAACTGTCTCGGTAACACTTTATAATAAGTACACACTATTAGCATTCGTTAAAGGTGCATTATGTGATACATCTAAAGCAACTGGCCATAAAAATCCTCACTCAGGAATAATGTTCGTATAACATCCTGCAAATCGTGTTTATGTTTTGAAATCACGTTTTGGCACGTGGCGCCACCTACCACCTTCTACCAGTCATTGCAGTCGGTAGACTCTCAGCTGCCGAGCACGACCACGGGTTGCCAGTTACGTCTGAGCTGCAATGGCGGCGAAAAACGAAACCTAAAAGACCTCTGTGTTTTGAATTTGAGTGTAGTAACCGTTTTTGGCCACATTCGTACATATGGCGCTTTTAAGCATTAATAAATATTGGAGTCAGAATTTCTAAAATTTCTAGAAAAGAGCTGGTTTATTGGAGGTGGATGCTGATTGGCTGCTTGAGGTCAGCAGCTATTTGGACACTGTTCCTCAGCTGATGTACAACTAAAATGTATAACTGTTTATAAACTACATACTAATGAGTATTCATGCGTTATAAATGATGAATTCAATATTTACTCATGCTTAACTAATGCTAATATGTGTGTACTTATTATAAAGTGTTACCACTCCTCATTTCATTTCCAGTCTAGACAGGTACTGGGAAAGGTGGGAAAAATAGGGTGAGAAGAAGGAAGGATGAAGGAAGGAAAGGAGCCAAGGGGATAAGCAAGATGGAGCTAAAAAAAACAGAGAGATTAATAGATCAAGGAGAGACGTATATGATGAAAGCTGAGAGGAAAGAAAGAGGAACTAAAATGAGAGGAAAGGGATGGGTTATGATAAGGTAGGATTGTGGGGAAAGCGCAGCGAGATATGCGGAAGGGATCAATCTGAGTATTTCAGGTAGGTGCTGCTGTGCAGAAGTGCAGAGGAGGCGATTTTAATGCAGGGTAGAAATCGGGCGCATGAGATGATGAGAGGAAGAGGAAGTTGGGGAGGGAAAAGTAGAAGAAAAAAAACGGCAAAAAGTTTGGGACTAAGTGAGAAGGAGGGAACACGGGAGGGAATGGATAAATGTAGGGATGGATGGAGTATGTGAAGGAGAGAGGACAGGAACAGTGTTGTTGTTCGTTTTTTGTTTTTTTTCTTTTACGGGAGGACACCGGCTGCAAGGAAGTGAGGTGGGGTAATAAGGCCATAGCTCATTCCTGGGGAGAAAATGTGAGTCTGTGTGAGTCGTCTCAGAGTGTTTGTGTGTCTGTGTGCGAGTGCATGGGTAGAGCTGAGAGGAAGCAGCCTCTATCCTATTAGTGACTACCTCTCTCTGAATGACTTATATGCAGCTCATTTTTTACTAGCGGGGGATGACAGCATAGAAGCTCGGGAAGAAACAAACACACATTTGCACACACACACACACACACGCAGCCACAGGATGGTGACAGGAGGAATCTGCTCCTCCTTCCTGATGCGATGAGGAAATGCCATCAGCGCAAAATAACATGGCAGGAAACTAATGTAAAATTAATACCGAGTGGAAGAAAAAAAAATCATTTGCACAGTTTACTCTCAAATGAAATGCGATTTATTCTATTACTTTTATTTATTAGTAAGCAAACTGCAGTATGAACCCCTTTTGCACAAACTGCCAAGTTAGTAATGTCAGTCAATCAATTCAATCAAACTTTATTTATACAGCACTTTTCAAACAAGGCAATGCAACTCAAAGAGCTTCACGCGATAAAAACAACTGTTTTATTATGTAAAAAAATGGATGATGGAAGCAATGGAGAAGTGAAGAAGGAAATGAAGCGAGGAAAACACAAACAGCCGAGGGAAAACACTGCAAGGGAGACTAAAATACTAATGGGTGACCTAAAACAGGAAGTAAAAGCAGGTAAAATAGAGATTATAAACATAAGTAGTACGTAAATAAATCAATAAATGAGGTAAGATAAAATTATTTGTATCAGACAAGTAAGCAATAAATCTTATGTAAAAGCTTAAAAAGTGTTAAAAAGGTGGTTCTTAGGTTTGTTATTTGTATTTAAAGTACGAAACAAAGTGTTGCCAGATCAGATTGACACAGTTTCCAGCCCAATCCAATAAAAACCAGCCCCAGACACCCGCGTAAACCCGTAAAATCATAACACATGCAATAGATAGAACACATCCAGAGCTTCATATCTGCATTTAATAACCACACATAAATGATAGATAAATTGTTTGTTTTTTTGCAAATTACAACCAACAAGAGTGCAGTACAAATCGCAAAATGAACCTCTGGCAACCTAGCGGCAGTCCCAGATTAGAAATAATGGCAGCTGCATGTAAAAAGGTGCACTTTTAAGCCGTGTAAGCCTAATAAATGTAATTATTTACATCACAAATTACCTGTATGAGGACTGCAATGTGTTTTTTCCCCGCCTGACATAAACAAAAGTAGCCCGATCTGGCGACACTGGACTTGCACAGTAGAAAAAAACAAAACCAAAGACTGTAGAATATGAAAATGAATGTAGTATTCCAGCTTGAACAGCAGTGAGTGAAACAGAAATTAACAACTTCCTCAGTAACAACTTCTCTCCTCTGGATGTAAATTGCGTTGACGCCTCGATTCCCCAGGTCGGCCACATCTCGGTGTCGTCAGAGAAGTGTGACTTGACAACACAAAAGTCTCATTGTTTTATTAGGCTATTATTATTATTATTATTATAATCATTTGATTCATTACACGAATGTCACATAACTAATCCGCCACCGTTTAAAACTTAAACTGAGGAAAAAGTCGACGTGTATTATTCATTGTTAATGATTCACTGGCGACGGGTGAAGGGGAAAATGCATGACATTTGCAAACGCTGGTGAAATTACCAGACGCTTCACTACTGTATGTCTTCCCCCTCTGTGCCCGCGAATAACGCGCTTATATCATCCATCCATCACATTTCTAAAATACAGTTGAACAGTTCACCCCCCGAAAAAAAACAGACAGCCCAGCGTTATGATGTCATGTTCCTGTTACTCACTCTGCTTATATTTTTACACCTCTTGTTAATCCTTGGGGGTCAATTTGACCTCATTTAATGTTTCGCGACTCTAAAAACATTGTTTTTTTACTTCATATTTAATGACTGAAAGGAACAAAGGTGCTTAAAGTACCTGGCTGCCACACAGGTGGAATAAAGTTGACTAAAAAAAGTTGGAAAACACAGAGGTGGGTGATTCAAACCAGACAGGTGTGAAGTGGTTTAAAAACAGCTTCCTAAGTCAACTTTAGCAGACATAGACCAGTCTGTGACGATCTATCAACACACTATAGTAGTAACTATAGTCCGAATGATTGATGATTACATTTATTTGTACTCAAAAATAAGGTAAACGTTCATGTAAATGTGGTCTAATTGGCCTTAAATTCCAAATGGAATAAGGAAATATCGTCGTAATGTCCAACGAAAATTGGAGGGAAATCAAGTAGTCAAAAAAATTGATGGTTTCATTTCATTTTAACTCAAAAACAGGTCGTTCTTTTATATAAACGAGGTCTATTAGCCCTAGATTCCGAAAGGAAGGGAACTGAAGTAAGACTAAAGATGTAAACACAGTTTATTTAGTCTATAAATTGCACGAACATCTGTCCGTTATTCGCATATCTCTGGAACCCATGCTCCGATTGATTTCAAACTTGACAGGTGTCTTGCTACGGTCACGAGTAAGCGAAGTGGCAAGTTTGACCTCGTTTGGACAAATAATGCAAAAGATATTGTTAAATATATCGGTAAAAGTAGCTCACACATTGACTTTCACTGCTCTACAGTAGCCACGCCCCCTCCCACTCACACAGCACTGTCCTGAGTGGATAAGCGGGCCGTTTTGGCAGAATTTGAATCCGCGGGTAAAAAGTTGTCTGATTTATGTCACATTATTTATTATTTGTTTTGTTTGATTTGTCTTTCATCATGTTATGTCCTTTTTGTATCGACTCACAGTGGATTTTTTACGATTTCAGCTCCATTCCAAACATGGAATACACAGATTTAGTTTCCGTGTACACCTGCACCGTGGATGTCTGTGTGCAGTATAATCGGTTGCTCTGGGGGAATTTTTCAATTGCGAGATATTTAACAAATTCCCCCTTCTGCCAGGCTTTTGTAATTTTAGACTCTGCTTCCTGATGAACCTGAAATCCTTTTATTATGCCCAAATTAGCACCGGTGTGTAATAGCATTAAAATCAATGTCTATCAAATCGAGTCAAACGCTGAGAGAAAAAAAACAATTACAAACTAAATTTAAAAGGAAGGCACATGGGGGCGGACAAACCTAATTTTCTCTCAGAAAATCCAACACAACAATCATTTTGAGTTTTATTTAGTGAGGATACAAACAAAAGGTAAACACACGCACGCACGCGCGCTCTGTCAAAATAGCTTTTCAATTCCATCTATTCTTTGAATGTGAAAGTTCACACACGTATCTCCATGGTGACATTTTCTCCCCGACAATGAAGACTGACCCCGTCACCCACTTGAGTTCACGCAAAACCCAAGGACTAATGGTCGTAGAAAGCGGGGGGGGGGACACAAGAATAGCATATAAGAATCTCAAATAATTTAGCCAGCCTTAATTAAATTTATGCATCGTCTTCCCTGTGAAGAATTTGGGGCAGCTGTATCAGCGAGAGGGGGATGAAAAGGAGAGGAAAAAGAGAAAATGGGTCACCCCGGCAGAGGGACTAAGAGACTTCATTAGGGAAGCCGTTCAGCAGTCATTCTGCGGCCATTCTAATTCCGCTCCAGTATTCCCACTCAGCACTCGTGGGAATCCAATATCAGCCCGAAACATTTGTGATCTTGTCAAAAAAGTAAGTAATAAGCAGGTGTCAGGTCCCGCTGCTCACCCGCCGCCGCCGCCGCGCCGCCGCCACCACACTGGGCTGATGGACTGCCACCTCGCTCTTATTTATTCTAGCTTAAATTATCCCGTTCACCTTGAAGAGGAAAAAAAATGTCAGATGTGAGTTTCTTATCCGGGAACTTTTTATTGTTTTCAGTGACGGAAAAAGTCGAATAGATTGTCTCCAATTAAAAGAATCAGGCTGTGAGGCCTAAGTCTGAAGTGTGTGATATAATGAGACGTGTTGTGTCATTTTTTTTGTCCCTTTTTTAACGGATGATAGCTCCATCAGAGTTTCTCCCACTTCAGAAGGTCTTACTCCCTCTTGTATCTATTTGCCCTTTCTCATTCATATTAATTCACCTCATAACTCCCACTCTTTCTCTCCGGCTTCCCCTTGTGTGTTGGCAGAAACTTTCGCTTCATTTTCTCCCTCAGTCATTTGTTCTCCTGGCCTCGAGCACAGTGGCGTCTAATATGTTTTTTTTTAAAAAGTAGGACACTGCTGAGTAATTTGTTGCACCTCGCGAATGATAATTCAAAAATTGCACCATATATCTATCTGTGGTCACTGGGACGCCGAGGCCAGCATCTGCCGCTGTGCAGCGGAGTCATGGTGATTTTTATTTTTTCCACCGTTGACAGCGTTGAAAGGGATTATCGAACAAAAGAGCGCTTTCTTGTAACCTTTGTGCAAGCGGCACAAAGAAAACCGACTTTACAGTGAATGGGGCGACGTCGTCGTAACGCTCGCAGCCTCCCTTTGCTGTAGTTTGGCTGCTTGTAAGACAAGAAAAATCATATCTTCCTTCAACTTCAACCCATTTCCTCTCATGTTGTGGAGATAGCGCGACGTGTTTTCAAGTGGCCTTTCTTCTCCAAAGACACAAAAAGAGCAAAGAATTCCGTCTGTGTCATCGTTAATGGCTACAACCTACTTAAAACCACCAGTCGTGCTCATCAGTGATACAAGGCTCTGCGTCTTTTGGAGCTTTGTTGTTATGTTTGAGGGGAAAACGACCAAGTTTCATCGTGACTTTGACTTTGAAACTACTTTTTGACTCTCACACACTCATTGAAATACTTGGAAATTAAAGCATTAGAGTAGAGTTTAAGTATAAAAATATAGCAGAAAAACACAAATGAAGTGAAAGGAACATTATTTTAGCACAATCCTGGGACTTGCTGACCCCAATCCTCCATGTTTTACATGTTTCCCTGCTCCAACATGGGAGATCATCAACTTTCCATCATTAGTCTTTGAAGACTGAGCCATATATGACCTTACTTAATGCCTTCCAGAACTGCACTAAGTTTCAAGTGTGGCAGAATTCCACTGATTTCTAAGATCTCGTGGTAAACGCGTGGTAACATGGTTTTGGATGACTTTGGAAGTTACCAAATATAGTTCTTTGCAAAGACAGAAGTGCAGAATATTTTGTTTTTTAACCCATAATGACTCAAACAGGGCCCACGGTTGGTGTAGTGGTTAGCACTCTTTGCCTTTGCAGCAAGAAGACCCGGGTTCCTGGGTTTGAGCCCCGTTTGGAACATCTTCGGAAAAAGGGCCTTTCTGCAAGGAGTTTGCATGTTCTCCCCGCGTGTGCGTGGGTTTCCTCCGGGTTCTCCGGCTTCCTCCCACACTCCAAAAACATGGGATATGGGGATTAGGTGAATTGGTCACTCTAAGTTGACCGTAGGTGTGAGTGTGTGAGCGAATGGTTGTTTGACTCTATATGTGGCCCTGCGATGGACTGGCGAACTGTCCAGGTTGTACCCCCCCTATCGCCCAATGTCTGCTGAGATAGGCACAGCACCCCCCGCGACCCTCTGGTGGAGGATAAAGCGGTAGATAATGGATGGATGGATGGATGGATATATATATATATACATATATTAGTCTTAATTGTCAGATTTCAATGTCTGCAGCACTTAAAAACCTAATGCTTGTGGCATTCAGGTTAAAGGTTGGTTGTGTAGGATTTAGGGAGACTGAGTTTTCAGTAGTTTATTATCACCTTAATGTTATGTCTTCAAGTATTCTTCTTGATGGGATGATAAAAAACAAGTCCTTTAGAGTAAATTATTACATTAAAGGTGATGACATGTCGTATCGTTTGGTTAATGTCTCCAGGAAATGAATTCAAGTCAACGTAATGTCTTCTGAAGTCGTCGCCCTGAAAGGAATCGGGCTTATGACCCGGAAGGTTATTTGAAAAAAGTCCTGTTCATAAGTGTCCAGTTGCGCCGCCTCAGTCCACGTGAGGTCTACGTGGTAACAGATTCAAAATTAACTTTGTGGAGTCACAGAAACCATAAGTTGGCCATAAATCTGGCGAAGTCCAAATTTAATATCAAGTAATAAGACAAAGGATATAATACAGTTGTGCGTTTCCTGTCATTGTTGTCATACAGGTGTGTGATAACGGATTAATATCCTCTTAAAAATCCCATTTGAGACATTAAAAGGTGTCACTCCTGGGAAATTCAACTCACTCAGTAATGATAATATGAAGGCACGGTGAAGTATTCTAATGTGACTTTTTGATTGTCCGGGTTGGGCTTCTTTTAAAAGTTGGGATGAACTTTTTATCATTATTGTTATTTCGTCCTGAGTTGACCTTATTGTGTCTGTTTTATTGACACATCGCGGACAATTGACGATGCAGAAGTGTGACATGTTGCTTTGAGGGCTCACATTGACGACTTCACCTGAAACAACCTCCCTGACGTTGTGAGCTAGCCGACGGTTTCCACGTAAAAACGTGTGTTTGCAAGGTCACATTTCCTGCTCTCGATGAGCAAATATAATATATGACATCTGTGATAATGTCAGTCTCTTGGAGAGACGGCCATCTGACGGCCACTCTGCTGCCCTGCTTACCCACTTGCCTTGATGTCGCGTCCAGTTGACAGCCAAGCTAAGAAGCCAGTGTTTCACTCATGCCGAGTGAAGCCAACCCAAAGTAAACCGAGTTCCACTGAGCTTGCCCTACATCAAAATAAATATCTGGGCTATTGCTGTGCAGAGCAGCACAGAAATAGTTTGGTTTTTTTCGTCCGCGGGGTGAAAACCACACTTTCTGTGACCGCGTATGCCCTGAGTCATTTCAGCCATTAGCAGAAAACCCTTTAAGGTGTTGTCCACGGGAAGCAGGATATCAACATTTTTTGACTCTAAGCGTCACTTCAGCCACCGACGGGGATGAAAGCGATTCAAGCGGCGCCGTAAAGGGCTCTCGTGAGACTCCTCAAAGCAACTAAAAACGGTTTGCAGACACGTTTGTTGTGGGCGACACTTAATCACGCGCAAATCAGGGCGGAAATGTGTAGGATAAAGATAACTTTTTTTTTCCGCCGGCTTATTGCGCGAGAGCTGTAAACTAAAATTGCTTGCGCCGACATGAGCTTTCCCAAATTATCTAGTTTCCAAAACACTTCCTCCCCTCTGCACAAGGCAGCCCGACGCTTTGATTACTTCTGCTGGGCCAGCACAGGTGAAGAACATTCTCACTAACAAGGTGGTTTCCAACAAGGGAGCACTGAAACCTAACAGCAAAACAACATGATGGAGAGGAGAGCTGGTGTCGGCAATAGAGGGCTAACCTATGCTTATAATAATCCTCCACCTCGACTGATTTCACCGCCTATTGTAGCGTCGTTACAGAAGAAACACGGTCTAAGAGAAAGAGGAATTCGGCGAGGGAACGTGTGATCACCTGGAAATAAAGTGTGAACTTGTATTCACACATGCAGCGCTGACATGTATCTCATCTTATATAAGGCCCGACACATATTCTGCTTAACTTGAGTGTCAGATGGTGCCGCTGTGACCCCCGTGACAACTGTTTACACTTGAAAGAAGAAAAAAAAAAGCAACAATTATATTGTTTTAATTTGCATTAATTTGCAAATTGCTTGTCATAGCAACATCGTCAAGTTCCTGCAGCTAATGTATAAGTGTTGATTTAGTCAGTCAGTCAGTCAGGCAGGCAGCAGCACGGCTACAGGAGTGGTGTAACAGCACAGACTAGTGGTGATTCTCTTTTATGACACCTTGCTCCATTTGCCAGTGACTTTTTTTTTTTATATATATATAACTGCCTTCATATTGTGTTAATAATAGTGTTTTCAGGCCATATCTGTCCAGAATAGATGCATTTAAAAATGTGTTTTTACAAACAGGTGATTCATTTCACTGGGGGAACTGCAGATAATTTATTTTGGCTTGAAGTGAAAGTTAATTTAGGAATATATCCATCCATTCACTTTCTACCACGTTTATCCTCCATGTGGGATTTGCAGGATGGGGGCGCTGTGCCAATCTCAGCTGACATAGGGCGAAAAGGTGGGGTTCACAGCATACTTGTTACCCTCAAAGGGCCAGATGTAACGGTCATACAGAATAAATGTAACTAAATGTAACCAAATGTTATGTAAAATAAAGGTAACTACTCCGTAACATATCGCTGATGCATTGTGGGAAACGTAGTTAATGGTCAACGCACGCCTTAAAGCAGCTATAGACCTATTTTAACACAGATTTTAAAGGCCAATTAATCACTCGCGGGCCACATAAAATGACGTGGCGGGCCACATCTGGCCCCCGGACCTTGAGTTTGACACATGTCATTTAGAGTGTCCAATTGACCTTATCCTAATCCCCAAATCTGCATGTTTTCAGACTGTTAGAGGAAACCAGAGAACTCCATGCACAAAGGTCCTTGTTCGAACCAGGTCTCAAAACCCGGGTCGCACATGCAAGAGTGCGAACCACTACGCCAACCACATGGCTCTAATTTAAGAATATATTCCATAGAAAAATAACATAATCTGCCTCTTATCCTTTAAAAATTATCCCGGTTTGTGTACTGCAGCGCATAGAGGAGTAACATCTGGATATGTGTACATTCGGTTTGCACAGGCTCTAGTCCTGATGTGACCCGACGCAACCTCTTTGATCTGTCAGATCATATCCTTCCTTATTCTGAGGGTGCTTGCATGCTTTTCCCACTTCACCTTTTTCCTCTTCCAGCCCGCGTACATCCCCCCCCACGTACGACTTGTTAGTAGCCGGCTCAGAAAGCCCCTAAAAGCCTTAAAAGCCGCCCGACCCAGTATAGGAGTCGAGGCGTGACTGTCCATTTAACCCAACCTCGCTTTCAGGACAACTCGGCTGCAGCAGTTGAACTCAGAGCCAGGACGTTCTATGCTGAATATTATGACATAAACACACGCACACACACGATCACATATTCAGTGCGTGGCAGACACAAATTCAAATAAAACTTAGTGGAAAGCCAGCGATGGCTTTAAGAGCGTTGGGTTCTGAAAGGCTAAGACTCTGTTCCTAATCCTCTCCCCTGTCTCTTTCTCTTGCAGGAGAATTCTTGGGAGATTTCCGACTCTTTCGTTCCTCAAGGATGAAGCAGCACCGTGGATCTGTGTACTGAAACAGGTATATGCACATGATGACCTTCAAGAAAAAAAAAAATAAGCGTTCTTTGACATATATCTGTGTGATTTATGTTGTTGAAACCGAGAAAGAAGAAGAGAGAGGAATACTCATCGGGGGACAGAAAAGAGCGAGTGACGACTGAGTTGACAGGATGAAAGTTTAACCAAACATCAGCTCCCCCACAGGAGAGCCAAATCTGCTGCTGCAGCACCGGACAAAGAGAGGGAGAGAGAGAGGGGGAAGACATGCAAAGAGACAGACTGGCAGACAAGACAAGACAGCGCGGTGATCCCCAGCTGTTTTTAAAACACTGCCTCTGATACATTATTGAATATGCAGCTCCCCGACGCATCACTGAGCTTTCCTCTCGTGTTAGCACTCAAGTTTGGTCCTTATCGCGTCACCATTCTAAATATAAAGCATTCGCTAACCCCCCTCTTTGGTTTGTTAAAAGATGCAGAGGCTGCACGTAGGCTCTCTCTCTCTTTGGTTCTCTTTCTCCGTCTGTATTGTTTGAAGTGGTTTTCTGAAGCCGACTGGAGTTTGAGTTGAGTTTGTTTGTGACTCGTTTTGCCGTATTTGAAAAATACTAAAATACATTTTTATCAAATTATTGTCAGATGAGTACACTGAGCAGAGTTGGAGTAAAAGATATGTAACTTTAAGCTAGCTTTAAGATAACTTTAAGCTAAGAGATGGATGGATGGATGGATGGATGGATGGATGGATGGATGGATGGATAGATAGATAGATAGATAGATAGATAGATAGATAGATAGATAGATAGATAGATAGATAGATAGATAGATAGATAGATAACTTTAAGCTAACAGATAGATAGATAACTTTAAGCTAACAGATAGATAACTTTAAGCTAACAAATAGATAGATTGATTGATAGCTAGATAACTTTTAGCTAACAGATAGATAGATAGATAGATAGATAGATAGATAGATAGATAGATAGATAGATAGATAGATAGATAGATAGATAGATAGATAGATAGATAGATAGATAGATAGATTGATAACTGTAAGCTAACAGATGGATAAATAGATCACTATAAGCTAACAGATAGATAGATAGATAGATAGATAGATAGATAGATAGATAGATAGATAGATAGATAGATACTTTAATAATCCTTTACAGGACATTTCAGTGCCACAGCAGCTTCAAGACAAACACATTTCCTCAGATAACTTCCATACTCTGCTGTCCCTGCTTTCCCTCCACTCTGTAATTCCCCTTCCTTCTGGTTATTGTAAGTTATTAATGAATGTTTCCGAGGTCGCTGTCCTGAGATTTTTGTGGAGGTAGGCAGGTAGTACCAGGTCTGGTCTACAGGTGGCAGCAGAGCGACATACCCAGCAGGCAGTGGTTCAGTATCAGAATTCACTCACTTCATTCCTTTTCCACCTGAAAATCCCTGTGCAGGCCTCTCTTCATCATTTATCTCTCTGTCTCATCTGAGGCAGGTTTTTTAAGATAATGATTCTTCCTGTTCAAGGAAAACGATTCTAAAAAAAACATCAAATAATGACGTGCAGACAACTCACAATAAACTTCTTTCATTTCAGCTCCCACTTTCCAACTTCCGTGTTTCAGAATGAACCATGAGCAAAGGTAAGACGGTCACCTTTTCCTTTCAGTGTGTGTGTGTGTTTGGAACTTTGATGCACGGATAACTGGCTCATACATGGTCAGGGGCTGCATCGCTGTCTTCACCGTTTAGGGCGTATGTCGCGTTTATGACAGATGTTGTAACGACACAATTAGCCCTGTGGCTGCCAGTCGCTCTCCGTGTGAGAGGTTGCTATAGTGACTGAGGGCTGAGTGTTGGGGAGGCCAGAGTGGAATATGAGGGGTGCTGAGGCTGGGGAGAGGGGGTGGAATAGGAAATTAAGTGCCTGGTGCTTCAGGCGAGCGCTTGTGTTTCAGTTATTGTGCGCATGAGTGGGTGAGCGTGTGTTTATGTCTATTTGTTTGCACAGAGAATGGAGTGTTGAAGAGAGATTGAAGAGTCTGTGTCTCTGGTAATCTGATCAAGAAAACTTACTCTCACACACACACACACACACACTCATGTATGGTAACAGCCACAGGAAAACCTGTGATGGCTGCAGTGTGGGCTGAGGGAAGGAACCTGCTCGCTACCAAACAACACACACAACAAACCGGGTCCCACTTTGTATGACTTATCGCTTTAAATTGCTGCTTCAATCGAGCTGTTGTTGGAAACCGGTACAGGCCAGAGAAAAAGCCCCGCCGGCAAAAAAATGAGCAGCAGAGTCACTGCAAACCATGTCAAGTTTCCGGCTTTCACCAAAGATTGCTGATCATTTGGTGTCTTTGAGGCCCAAGGAAGTGGTTATCAGTCGGTGTGTGGTTCAAGAAAGCCCACAGGAAGTTGCAAGATAATTCTTAGGGGCGTTTGGAGATTGTTAACAGGATAAGAAATTAAAAAAGCACATTTCTGCCACATTTATTTTTTGTCTTAGTGTTCTACTGAAGGAATGACGTTTGCAATATGTTATTTATATATTATTTTATATATATTTAGATAATGTATAAAAATATAGATAAGATTATGTGAATTATTTATCATTCCATAT
Source organism: Microchirus variegatus (assembly GCF_963457635.1). NCBI lineage: Eukaryota > Metazoa > Chordata > Actinopteri > Pleuronectiformes > Soleidae > Microchirus > Microchirus variegatus. The sequence continues at coordinate 15,843,178 of NC_139824.1, forward strand.
CAAAAAAACTCTCTTTTTTTTCTCGATAATTACATATAATATCATCAGAAGTATTATTATTATTATTTATTTGTATATTTTTCTTTCATTAGACACCCCCCTAGTGAACCAAACCAACAAACCCAGTGGCCCCCGGGTCATTTATAATGCAATATACTGTATAAGTATAGGAAATATTGGGTAATATTAATATTAGTATTATGTATTGTTATAAAATATGTGGAACTTCTCCATTGTTTTAATTTGCATAAGATAAGAGACTGCGTAATTTAAGATAATACTAATATCTTAATCACTCCGGTAAGAAACAGCCTGACACTTTAAAGTAAACCCCCTCCCTACAGCTCTGATACCAAAACACAGCAGCCCTTCTCCACGCTTGCCCTCCTGTATCTCCAGAGTGTGCAGCCTCCTGTGGATAATAGTTATTGTGAGAGGTACAATGTGCAGCACCACACAGGGCCATGTAGCTCCACAAGGGGATTACACTTAGATGCTTCCTCCATGGAGAGAATTCAGTCCCTTAATCCTGGCCTGTGGAAGCGGACCACGGCGCTGTGGCCAGATTAGTTCGCACTAGGAGCAGCGCTGGAGTTTCTGAAGCTTTCTGATGCAGCATCCTCTCAACACAGCTCCTCCCAAACCTCTCTGTTCTCTGAGGGTCAACACTTTGCCGTTTCACTCGGCCCGGCAGATTTCTGGGTCAACCGTAGCCTCGTTCCCCCTCGGTCTCGGATGCTGTAATTACGCCCCTCACGTGATTTATTCACATCTGATAATTAGGACGGTTGGAAAAGTGCTTAGACATGTGACACACAGCAGTCATTAGTGGAGGCTCGTAGTAAAGTGTTAATGGGATTATCACTGCTGAGGGTCCCACTCATCAACCGCTCAGAAAACTGACCCTTCCTTCCTTTTTCTGTCTTCTCACAGAAGCAAAATAGCCCCAAAAATATTATATTCCAGACTGAAATGCAGTTCCTTCTCTGGTTCACAGTTTGAAAACACCTCTTATTTTTTAAAAATGTTGTTTTATGGTGAGAAATGTGCTGCATTGCACCTGCAATCACACCCAACAGTGACCCTAGGGTCCACACTCTACAACACTACTGTGGGGAGGTTAAACCTCTGGAAGTCATTTTTAACAAGTCATTCTTTAAAAAGCAGTTTTATTTTTTGGCTAGTTACTAACTCAAAGGAAACTTGTATATACTATACTACTGTGATCTGTTGAGCTGCAGCGAGATCGTTATGTGCTTTTACAGAGACCTAACACATGGAAGAAAGACTGAAAGTTACTCTTTCCTTTTGCTCAGTTATGTAAGAAACACAGTGTATAAAGAGCTTTGAAGATTTTGCCAAAAACATTGTCACGATAAAACATTTCCTAATCGTTCAATATTGATAATTATCCCCCAAAAATCAGATTGTTGCCCCTGATTGACAACTAGTTTATTGTGATTTTAAAACGTCTGTATGGTCAAAACAAAGAGAAACATGTAAAACACTGAATTATATTACATTTTATATAATATATATTGCATATATTAATGAATAAATAAGGAACTGCATATACAGATTAATGAATAAAACAGTAAGCTAATAGGCTTCTACTTCCTTGACTTTGCAGCTTGCATCCTCTCCATCTCTATTTTGCACAATGAAATATCAAAGTGTATATCTGTCATCTGCTGCAACATAGGTGCAGATATTATGTCCATTTCACTATATATCGGTTATCAAACACTCAATAGAACAGCAAAAAAGTCCAATATCATGCATCCCTTATATACAGTAGACGGATATCTTCACTGAATTGTTCCCCAGCCCTAAAATAGCTATTCAAATTAAGTACGTTATGCTGCTGTCAGAAGAAAATCTCATTTGTTTTTTAAAGAGAGGAGAGAAAATATTCATGCACAGAATGTTGATTCTGGATTTGCAGCTAATCTGCAATCAGTGTGACGATAAACAGAAATATCATGCCACGTTGCGATGGCGACGCAAACAATGGAAAATGACTGTAATGGGCTTTGTTTATTATGACTTTGTGAAGTTGCACTGACGTTCACCCCCTCCACCACTCTCTGCCCTCTCTGCCATCGATACGACATCCATTTCATCAGCTCGTTTAAAAGTAATATTGCCCATAAGCGTTCAATTTGCACCGTGTTTATTCTGCTGACTGTAACGATAATGGGGATTATCGACTGCGGAGGGGCCGAGTGATTCTGTCCAGGAGTGGATGACTCTATGGCGGAAGGAAGGTGTGGGAAAGAGAGTTCTCACATAAAGAGAGAGAGAGAGACACACACTCGGATACACACAGTGGATTAGGACGAGGGATTATCGAAGCATAGCTGTAAAACAGGCAGAGACAGATCAGTGTCATACTTTGTAAACACACTGGCTGTGTGTTGAGAGTGTACAGTAAGATGGATTTGCTCTCGAGGCGGATGGTACGACGAATTAGGTCCACGCGGGGGACGACTTTTGACATGTCGGTGCCCTCGGTGAGATTAGGATTTGTCATCCGCCGGCTCTACGTGCAGCGCGATGCTCACAAGGGTCGAACAAGTTGGTTAGACTTTATTTAACAAATTAATCTCTTTTTCTCGGTGTGAATTTTAAACGTTTGAAAAGTAGTGATCACGGCTGTAGCGGCGCTTTCCTCAGTCGTCCCAGTTGCAGCGCCGTGTCCCCAACAGTGATAGATATGAAGTTCAGAGAAAATGGTTTAAATGAACAGATTAAATAATGAATAAGTTATGAATCCGTTCAATTGTTATGAGCAATGAAGCGACGAAGAGTGAGACCAGTGGGATACGGGTCAAAGTCACTTAATAAAAGAAACATGTGAAGTCTAATATTGTCCAAAAAACTTTAAATATGTTGTAAAATGATCTCAACACCATGTGACCAGAAGGTAAGAGAGGGATGGAGTGATCATGTGAGCTGTATGTGTTTTAAAGGTAGTATTGTAACATATAATATAATAAAAATAATATAACCATATATAAGTGAGAGGAATCTTCATAAGTACTGTTGCAATAACACTAAACTACTTTTACTCAGCAGATTTTGAGTAGTTTTACAAAGCTTTATTGGTGCCATATCATATGTGATGTTTTTTTTTTTTTTAATAAAATATTACCACAATTATGGTTTGTGTCTAAGATATCCACAAATGTTTTTGACTGTCTGTCATGATCATTTCCAATTCTTCAAACACCATAGTCTATACCACTGCAACAGTCTATGTTGTGTCGGGGAAGCTGTAAGTAAGTAAAAAAAAAAAAAAAAAAGCTTAGGGATGAATAATTCATTCAAAGCCCACTCAAAAGCATATGAATTGAACCTTTTAACGCCCAAACATACTTTTAAATAGCACCGCACATACATATGCTTTTAAAAGTTAGCTATAATGAAAAGTCTGAACTTCAGGTCTGCACCGTTCCCTGGTGGTTTAAAACAGACAGCAAGTGAAGGAAGGAAGGAAGTGTTGAGTCAGCTGTGGTCATGGAGGATTGTCTGATACCGATATCACAAACTTCAGTATCTACTGATTCGGGTAATAGTCCGATAAAGTCATTTTAGGCATCGCCCTGAACAAGGATCTGTTGAAAATATTTGCAAACCTCTCAAGGAATAATTTTAATGAATTTTTGAAGTTCTTAAAATTATCCATTTGCCCTGATGCACTTTGACAGGGAACTGACTTTCTTCTCGAAAACAAAAAGTATCTCGGAATGACTTGAAATTTACCATCATAATAGTCGGCATCGCCCTGAACAAGGACCCGTTGAAAATATTTGCAAACCTCTCAAGGAATAATTTTAATGAATTTTTGAAGTTCTTGAAATGATCCATTTGCCCTGATGCACTTTGACAGTGAGCTGACTTTCTTCAAAAAAACAAAAAGTATCTCGAAATGACTTGAAATTCACCATCATAATAGACGGCATCTCCCTGAACAAGGATCAGTTGAAAATATTTGCAAACCTCTTAAGGAATAATTTTGATGAATTTTTGAAATTCTTGAAATGATCCATTTGCCCTGATCAACTTTGACAGTGAACTGACTTTCTTCAAAAAAACAAAAAGGATCTCGGAATGACTTGAAATTTACCATCATAATAGTCGGCATCACCCTGAACAAGGATCCGTCGAAAATATTTGCAAACCTCTTAAGGAATAATTTTGAAGAATTTTTGAAATTCTTGAAATGATCCATTCGCCCTGATGCACTTTGACAGTGAACTGAGTTTCTTCAAAAAAACAAAAAGTATCTCGGAATGACTTGAAATTCACCATCATAATAGTCGGCATCGCCTTGAACAAGGATCCGTTGAAAATATTTGCAAACCACTTAAGGAATAATTTTAATGAATTTTTGAAGTTCTTAAAATTATCCATTTGCCCTGATGCACTTTGACAGTGAGCTGACTTTCTTCAAAAAAACAAAATGTATCTCGAAATGACTTGAAATTCACCATCATAATAGACGGCATCGCCCTGAACAAGGATCTGTTGAAAATATTTGCAAACCTCTTAAGGAATAATTTTGATGAATTTTTGAAATTCTTGAAATGATCCATTCGCCCTGATGCACTTTGACAGTGAACTGAGTTTCTTCAAAAAAACAAAAAGTATCTCGGAATGACTTGAAATTCATCATCATAATAGTCGGCATCGCCCTGAACAAGGATCCGTTGAAAATATTTGCAAACCTCTTAAGGAATAATTTTGAAGAATTTTTTAAATTCTTGAAATGATCCATTCGCCCTGATGCACTTTGACAGTGAACTGACTTTCTTCAAAAAAACAAAAAGTATCTCGGAATGACTTGAAATTCACCATCATAATAGTCGGCATCGCCTTGAACAAGGATCCGTTGAAAATATTTGCAAACCACTTAAGGAATAATTTTAATGAATTTTTGAAGTTCTTAAAATTATCCATTTGCCCTGATGCACTTTGACAGTGAGCTGACTTTCTTCAAAAAAACAAAAAGTATCTCGAAATGACTTGAAATTCACCATCATAATAGACGGCATCGCCCTGAACAAGGATCAGTTGAAAATATTTGCAAACCTCTTAAGGAATAATTTTGATGAATTTTTGAAATTCTTGAAATGATCCATTTGCCCTGATGCACTTTGACAGTGAACTGACTTTCTTCTCAAAAACAAAAAGTATCTCGGAATGACTTGAAATTTACCATCATAATAGTCGGCATCGCCCTGAACAAGGGTCTGTTGAAAATATTTGCAAACCTCTTAAGGAATAATTTTGAAGAATTTTTGAAATTCTTGAAATGATCCATTTGCCCTGATCAACTTTGACAGTGAACTGACTTTCTTCAAAAAAACAAAAAGGATCTCGGAATGACTTGAAATTTACCATCATAATAGTCGGCATCACCCTGAACAAGGATCCGTCGAAAATATTTGCAAACCTCTTAAGGAATAATTTTGAAGAATTTTTGAAATTCTTGAAATGATCCATTCGCCCTGATGCACTTTGACAGTGAACTGAGTTTCTTCAAAAAAACAAAAAGTATCTCGGAATGACTTGAAATTCACCATCATAATAGTCGGCATCGCCCTGAACAAGGATCCGTTGAAAATATTTGCAAACCTCTTAAGGAATAATTTTAATGAATTTTTGAAATTCTTGAAATGATCCATTTGCCCTGATCAACTTTGACAGTGAACTGACTTTCTTCAAAAAAACAAAAAGGATCTCGGAATGACTTGAAATTTACCATCATAATAGTCGGCATCACCCTGAACAAGGATCCGTCGAAAATATTTGCAAACCTCTTAAGGAATAATTTTGAAGAATTTTTGAAATTCTTGAAATGATCCGTTCGCCCTGATGCACTTTGACAGTGAACTGACTTTCTTCAAAAAAACAAAAAGTATCTCGGAATGACTTGAAATTCACCATCATAATAGTCGGCATCGCCTTGAACAAGGATCCGTTGAAAATATTTGCAAACCACTTAAGGAATAATTTTAATGAATTTTTGAAATTCTTGAAATGATCCATTTGCCCTGATGCACTTTGACAGTGAACTGAGTTTCTTCAAAAAAACAAAAAGTATCTCGGAATGACTTGAAATTCATCATCATAATAGTCGGCATCGCCCTGAACAAGGATCCGTTGAAAATATTTGCAAACCTCTTAAGGAATAATTTTGATGAATTTTTGAAATTCTTGAAATGATCCATTTGCCCTGATCAACTTTGACAGTTAACTGACTTTCTTCAAAAAAACAAAAAGGATCTCGGAATGACTTGAAATTCACCATCATAATAGTCGGCATCACCCTGAACAAGGATCCGTCGAAAATATTTGCAAACCTCTTAAGGAATAATTTTGAAGAATTTTTGAAATTCTTGAAATGATCCATTCGCCCTGATGCACTTTGACAGTGAACTGACTTTCTTCAAAAAAACAAAAAGTATCTCGGAATGACTTGAAATTCACCATCATAATAGTCGGCATCGCCCTGAACAAGGATCCGTTGAAAATATTTGCAAACCTCTTAAGGAATAATTTTGATGAATTTTTGAAATTCTTGAAATGATCCATTTGCCCTGATCAACTTTGACAGTGAACTGACTTTCTTCAAAAAAACAAAAAGGATCTCGGAATGACTTGAAATTTACCATCATAATAGTCGGCATCACCCTGAACAAGGATCCGTCGAAAATATTTGCAAACCTCTTAAGGAATAATTTTGAAGAATTTTTGAAATTCTTGAAATGATCCATTCGCCCTGATGCACTTTGACAGTGAACTGACTTTCTTCAAAAAAACAAAAAGTATCTCGGAATGACTTGAAATTCACCATCATAATAGTCGGCATCGCCTTGAACAAGGATCCGTTGAAAATATTTGCAAACCACTTAAGGAATAATTTTAATGAATTTTTGAAATTCTTGAAATGATCCATTTGCCCTGATGCACTTTGACAGTGAACTGAGTTTCTTCAAAAAAACTAAAAGTATCTCGGAATGACTTGAAATTCATCATCATAATAGTCGGCATCGCCCTGAACAAGGATCCGTTGAAAATATTTGCAAACCTCTTAAGGAATAATTTTGATGAATTTTTGAAATTCTTGAAATGATCCATTTGCCCTGATCAACTTTGACAGTGAACTGACTTTCTTCAAAAAAACAAAAAGGATCTCGGAATGACTTGAAATTCACCATCATAATAGTCGGCATCACCCTGAACAAGGATCCGTCGAAAATATTTGCAAACCTCTTAAGGAATAATTTTGAAGAATTTTTGAAATTCTTGAAATGATCCATTCGCCCTGATGCACTTTGACAGTGAACTGACTTTCTTCAAAAAAACAAAAAGTATCTCGGAATGACTTGAAATTCACCATCATAATAGTCGGCATCGCCTTGAACAAGGATCCGTTGAAAATATTTGCGAACCACTTAAGGAATAATTTTAATGAATTTTTGAAATTCTTGAAATGATCCATTTGCCCTGATGCACTTTGACAGTGAACTGAGTTTCTTCAAAAAAACAAAAAGTATCTCGGAATGACTTGAAATTCATCATCATAATAGTCGGCATCGCCCTGAACAAGGATCCGTTGAAAATATTTGCAAACCTCTTAAGGAATAATTTTGATGAATTTTTGAAATTCTTGAAATGATCCATTCGCCCTGATGCACTTTGACAGTGAACTGACTTTCTTCTCAAAAACAAAAAGTATCTCGGAATGACTTGAAATTTACCATCATAATAGTCGGCATCACCCTGAACAAGGATCCGTCGAAAATATTTGCAAACCTCTTAAGGAATAATTTTGAAGAATTTTTGAAATTCTTGAAATGATCCATTCGCCCTGATGCACTTTGACAGTGAACTGACTTTCTTCAAAAAAACAAAAAGGATCTCGGAATGACTTGAAATTTACCATCATAATAGTCGGCATCACCCTGAACAAGGATCCGTCGAAAATATTTGCAAACCTCTTAAGGAATAATTTTGAAGAATTTTTGAAATTCTTGAAATGATCCATTCGCCCTGATGCACTTTGACAGTGAACTGACTTTCTTCAAAAAAACAAAAAGTATCTCGGAATGACTTGAAATTTACCATCATAATAGTCGGCATCACCCTGAACAAGGATCCGTCGAAAATATTTGCAAACCTCTTAAGGAATAATTTTGAAGAATTTTTGAAATTCTTGAAATGATCCATTCGCCCTGATGCACTTTGACAGTGAACTGACTTTCTTCAAAAAAACAAAAAGTATCTCGGAATGACTTGAAATTCACCATCATTATACTCGGCATCGCCTTGAACAAGGATCCGTTGAAAATATTTGCAAACCACTTAAGGAATAATTTTAATGAATTTTTGAAATTCTTGAAATGATTCATTTGCCCTGATCAACTTTGACAGTGAACTGACTTTCTTCAAAAAAACAAAAAGGATCTCAAAATGACTTGAAATTCACCATCATAATAGTCGGCATCGCCCTGAACAAGGATCCATTGAAAATATTTGCAAACCTCTTAAGGAATAATTTTAATGAATTTTTTAAATTCTTGAAATGATCCATTTGCCCTGATGCACTTTGACAGTGAACTGAGTTTCTTCAAAAAAACAAAAAGTATCTCGGAATGACTTGAAATTTACCATCATAATAGTCGGCATCACCCTGAACAAGGACCCGTTGAAAATATTTGCAAACCTCTCAAGGAATAATTTTAATGAATTTTTGAAATTCTTGAAATTATCCATTTGCTCTGGTGAACTTTGACAGTGAACTGACTTTCTTCGAAAAAACAAAAAGTATCTCGGAATGACTTGAAATTCACCATCATAATAGTCGGCATCGCCTTGAACAAGGATCCGTTGAAAATATTTGCAAACCTTTTAAGGAATAATTTTGATGAATTTTTGAAATTCTTAAAATGATCCATTTACCCTGATGCACTTTGACAGTGAACTGACTTTCTTCTCGAAAACAAAAAGTATCTCGGAATGACTTGACAATTTACCATCATAATAGTCGGCACCGCCCTGAATAAGGATCTGTTGAAAATATTTGCAAACCTCTTAAGGAATAATTTTAATGAATTTTTGAAATTCTTGAAATCATCCATTTGCCCTGATGCACTTTGACGGTGAACTGACTTTCTTCAGAAAAACAAAAAGTATCTCGGAATGACTTGAAATTTACCATCATAATAGTCGGCATCGCCCTGAACAAGGATCCGTTGAAAATATTTGCAAACCTCTTAAGGAATAATTTTAATGAATTTTTGAAATTCAGGAAATGATACCTGAAAACTCCACACTTCATAACTCAGCTGCATACTTTGTTAATTGGAACAATTAGTTAATTGAACTGTGCACAGCTCTGAATCAGAGCATATACTGGACACACACACAGCATGGGCCATATACTGAAATACAAAGTGATGCTGTCATCCTAGACGCTGTCGTATAGTGTTTCAGTATCTGACCGCACGCTGGTCACAGCTCCGTCACATGCTGCTCGTACATGATGGAGCACCGGTGCTTCACATCTGTGGTCGTCTAACGCTCCGGCCTCGCTGCATCAGGCATCACTTGGTCACCAGACATCTGTCAGCAGCGCACAGCTCGCTGGAGGTCTGCGGCTCCCTGGGATGCCATCTTCTCTACGGCTGTCCCATATAATCATTAATCGCTCCTTTTACTTCCTTTTATATATTCAATCTGCATATATTTTTCTCCCTCCCTCCCTCCTCCTCTTCCTCCTCTACATTTCTCCTCTCTCTTCTTTCACCGTGCTGCAATAACCAGCAATTTGCCGATCTCTCCCACCATGACACACACACACAGACATTTGCAGAGGCATCCAGCCCACAAGAGCTGCTGTGGTGTATAATGACAGATAATTGGCTATCATGGGTTTGCCCTCCGCAGCAGGAACCAATCACAGTGACAGCCACTTCTCCCTGACCTGTGTGTGTGTGCGAAGCGCTGATTTTGCTGTCTGTTGTTGTTGTCCTGTGTGAATAGACGTAATTGTTAGGTAAGGCATATGACTGACAGCTTTCTTTGAAATGTATATACCCTTTTTCGTTGCCGCGTTCGTGTAAATATAAACAAGCCGCATTGACTGCGTCGTATATGGATTTCAGCGTGTGCACACCATCGTCTTTGACACGCTTATACAATGCTCATCAGAGCAAAAAGGCCATGAGGTCAACCCATCGTAGCTATCTTATCAATTCCAACAGTTTCTGAAAGTTGCGCGTCGAATCAAACGGTAATGTCACTCGGTAATGTCAGAAGCGAAAAACGTCACTGTAATTATGTTTTTATACTGTTCCAATTTCAAATTTAACATGCAAAAGTTCTTTTCTATATAATCTTTTTTTTTTTTCTTAATACACTATTTTAACATGCAGTAAATTGTAAATAACTGCCAAATATTTAACATTTTCTGTCCCTTTTATGGTTAAAATAAGCACACAGAAAGAATCTAGACAGACATTTTGAGGCTTTAAAGGGTTAAAAATGCTTTTTACTGTTCAGATTTCAATTTTAACATGCAAAAGTCTTTTCTAAATATCTATATTTTTTGTTTTTCTTCATTTTAAATTGTTAATACACTATTTTAGCATGCAGTAAGTTGTAAATAACTGCCAAATATTGAAAGGTAATCTGGAAAAAAAGGTCAAAAGCACTTAGTTACAGGACATTTTCTGGCCCTTTTATGGTTAAAATAAGCACAAAAAAAGCCTAGACAGACATTTTGAGGCTTTAAATGGTTAAAAATGCTTTTTACTGTTCAGATTTCAATTTTAACATGCAAAAGTATTTTCTAAATATCTATATTTTATAGATTTAACATTTTAAATTGTTAATACACTATTTTAACATGCAGTACATTGTGAATAGCTGCCAAATATTGAAAGTTATGCTGGGAAAAAAGGTCAAAATCACTTAGTTAAAGGATATTTTCTAGTTACAGGATATTTTCTGGCCCTTTTATGGTTTAAATAAGCACACAAAAAAGTCTAGACAGACATTTTGAGGCTTAAAATGGTTAAAAATGCTTTATACTGTTCAAATTTCAATTTTAACATGCAAAAGTCTTTTCTAAATATCTATATTTTTTGTTTTTCTTCTTTTTAAATTGTAAATACACTATTTTAACATGCAGTACATTGTGAATAGCTGCCAAATATTGAAAGTTATGCTGGGAAAAAAGGTCAAAATCACTTAGTTACAGGACATTTTCTAGTTACAGAACATTTTCTGGCCCTTTTATGGTTTAAATAAGCACACAAAAAAGTCTAGACAGACATTTTGAGGCTTTAAAGGGTTAAAAAAGATTGTATCAAGGAAGGCTAAAAAGTATTTTCTGCTGCAGTGAAGGCTCCACAGAGCCACTGTGGCCTCTGTAATTATTTAATGGAGGAGATTTAAAACGGCTAATGCTTGCCTCCTGGCTAAACAGAGCAATTGGGGGTAAAAGAAGGGCCTTGATAACCGAGGTATAACCAGGAATCTAATCTCCAGAGATCCGTCCAGAAACGACAACCTTCACTGCAGAGCAACACAGCTACACACACACACAGGGAAACAGTTGTGTAAAGTACAGTGACAGCATCGGACAGCTGTGGAGGATTTAAAGAAAAGCTGAATGAAGCAGAGCAGAGATTATTATCTGCAGTGTGTGGTCCAGACACGGCCAGAGCTTTGCCAAGCAGAGGTCCACAGTGTCCTGACTTCAAACCAAACAAACATCTCTGCACAGAGCTGAAAACGGCCCAAATCCACGTTATCCAAAGCTTCACAGTTTTCCTTTTCCTTCCACTTTGTCATTACAGTGTATTAAGTTTAAATAAGTGCGGCACAAGGAGGCAAAATGTGAAAAATGTACGGGCTCGTTACTTTGTGAACGCGCTCCGTCTTCATCACTCACCTTATTTTCGTCCAATTTGCCACTCGGTGCCTCTCATTTTCCCAGTCTCGGGGTTAATGTACCGGTCTTGAGCGACACAATGCGGCCCCTTTTTTTCACGCTTCGCCGCCGCGATAGCTGCTTACATCGTCATTTATGTGTCATTTATGTGTGTGTGCTATTTATATGGAAGCTGCTAACTCCAGTACGCCCGCTCTGATCTGATCAGAATGACAATTTCTTTCCTTTTCACATCAGGAAATAACAGAGGACGTCTCCCTCGCTCTCTCCCTGTATCACTCATTCATCGCTCATATCTTCTGTCTTTCATCCTGATCCTATGCTGTTTTTATTTTCTTTATTCTCTCCCCCTCCCTCCCTCGCCTCCCTCTCCCTTCCTGTTTGCACTGGCTCTCATTTCCGCTCTCTCAATAGTACGGAGGCTCATCCAAACCCGTGCACGCGCAGAATAAATTACATCCCTTTTGCAGCTTTGACTCTGTTAGCACGATCTTTTTGTGTATCGCTTATACGCGGCACCACGGAGGAAGGCTCGTGTGCTTCATTATAACAGTCGGCTCAATATTCCCAAATGCAATTTCGTCGATGTGAAAAGAGCAGCTTGTCTTCTTGTATTCGTTTAAAGCTGCTGTAGGAATGCTGGGCTTTTCCATCACTTGCTGATTTTCACTCTCTCTGACTCTCACACACACACACACACACACACACACAGAGACACACACAGAGACACACACACCCTCTGCAGAGTCACACCTTCCTGCCTTTTGTGGACCACAGCGTGTATATATATCTTCCTCTTGTGCGTGCTAAAAGTGCGAAACGCAGCATGTTCCCTGAGTGTTTTCTCTTCTGTAAATGCTGCTTACTATTCTTAGCCCTCAACATACAGTAGACATATTCATCTGTAGTGTAGTGTTTTTGAAAAATACATTTTTGCAGTACAATCAACATTTTCGCAGTTTTGTATTCTGTTAAAAAGTCAAATAGAGTCAAATAAATGTTAACAACAATAACCCAGCTAACAATTTCTGGTTCGTTCTCCTGTGGTTGATATGGAAAGTTTTCCTAAAGTTAGTTTTTGGTTGCACAGAACGTTCCCTTAATGTCAAAACCTTTATTTCACCAACCCAAGAAAGCAAATGGAGAAAGTAAGGAATAAATATATTCCTCTGTGGATGATAATATGCACAGATGTCTGTGAAAAAGATAAATATAACCTTCAGTTTTAACCTAAAGATCTAAAAAATGTAATGAACAAACCAACGTTCTCTTTTAGTAAAAAAATATAACCAAAATACAACCAAACGAGAACGTTGCGTGGAAACCATGGTGCAACCGCAGGAGAACATTTAAGTTTCTGGGTCTCTCAACATTTATAGAGCGTTAGGCTCCAACCGAATCCTCAGGGGAAAGTTCCTTAAACGTTAGTGTTTGGTTTGATTGTAACTAACCTAATGAGAACCACTATTTGAATGTTATGTGTACATAACAATACAGGGGGCGGTGTTTCCTCCCCTACTAGATCACTTCTAATGTGCTTGTGTGATCCGGCGCAAATCGACCGTGGTGTGATTACGACCGAGCTGAGGCGACCGTCTCCACAATAGCACAATTAAAATAGCACAAAAAAGTCCACACAGACATTTTGAGGCTTTAAAGGGTTAAAAATGCTTTTTACTGTTCAGATTTCAAATGTAACATGCTAAAGTCTTTTCTAAATATATATATTTTTTTGGTTTTCTTCATTTTAAATTGTTTATACACTATTTTAACATGCAGTAACTTTGGTAAACATGAGTTTGAGCTCCACGTTTGAAAAGAGTCGAGGCTTATAAATGGGTTATATAACCAAGGTGCTATGTCTATGACCAGTTGAGCCACTTACGGTTAGCAGCCTCACATGTTAAAGGGTAAATCATAAATCAGTGCAGAGTCTGAGCTGAAAGGAATGAAAGGACGGTGACACCCGTGTGCGCGGAGGTGTTCAGATTCACATTTGCACAGCGGAGATTTAATGTGCCTGTCGATTACCTGTAAAGGTGTACGTTTATGAGGCTTTAATAATGTTTTCTGTGCGTGTTTGTGGGGTCAGAGTGTCAGGCTGTGGGTGTCCATCATCACTAATTCATATATGTGTGTGTGTGAGTGAGTGTGTGACTGTGGCCTTGTGTGATGCTGAGATCAGAGGCAATTATCAAAATGTCATGGCTTTAATTAGCTGATTTACTCCACATACCCCCACGAACATGTCATGGGCTGGATTTTTGAGGTGATGGAAATAAGATAATGATTTTGGGGGGAGGGGGGGGGGTAGTGGTTTGCACACTTGCCTTTGCAGCAAAAAGACCCGGGTTCATGACCCCCGGTCAGGCCAAGGACCTTTCTGAATGGAGTTTGAGTTGTTATGTTCTCCTCGTGGTAGAATCCATCTTCTATCCATAAAGTGGTAGAAGATGGATGGATTGATGGATGGATGGATGGATGGATTTTGGGGGGAAGTAGTGGTTTTGCGCGAGAAGACCCGGGTTTACGACCCCTGGTCAGACCAAGAGACTTTCTCCATGGAGTTTGCATGTTCTCCTCGTGGTAGAATCCATGTTCTATCCGTAAAGTGTTAGAAGATTGATGGATGGATTTTGGGGGGAAGTAGTGGTTTGCGCTCTTGCCTTTGCAGCAAGAAGACCTGGGTTCATGACCTCTGGTCAGGCCAAGGGACTTTCTGCATAGAATTTGCATGTTCTCCTCGTGGAAGAATCCATCTTCTATCCATAAAATGGTAGACGATGGATGGATGGATGGATTTTGGGGGGAAGTAGTGGTTTGCGCCCTTGCCTTTGCAGCAAGAAGACCTGGGTTCGTGACCCCCAGTCAAAACAGGGACCTTTCTCCATGGAGTTTGCATGTTCTCCTCATGGTAGAATCCATCTTCTACACTCTTAGAAATAAGGGTTCCAGAAGGGTTCTTCTACAAGGGCTGAGGTTCTACCTGGAACCATTTGCTTCTGAAAAACTGAAGAAAGGGTTTTTCAAGGGTTCTTGGTAACATTAATGGTTTGAGTAAGAACCATCTCGATCTAGAGAACCCTTTAAAACCCATTTCCTGAATAAAGGGTTTTAAAAGGGTTCCAGGTAGAACCAAAAAAGGGTTCTCCTATGAGGACAAGCCGAAGAACCTTATATGGTTCTACTTAGCACTTTTATTTCTAAGAGTGTATCCATAAAGCGGTAGAAGTTGGATGGATGGATTTTGGGTGAATATCTAGTTATTGCAATTTCTCTTTGATTTGTAATATAATTTTTCAAAGTCAGTTAAAGTTGCAAAATCTTTGACAGTTTTAAATAAATAAACACATACACTTGAAATAGTTATGTCGTTAAACCAAATCATCACTCCCATCTTCAGTCTACTGCATATAACAATAATTATAATAACAATAATTGTGATTATTATTATTTTATTATTATAATTGCACAAAAGTGTTTGTATTGGTTCTGGTGATTCATTACAATTTTGAATGTTTTTGGAGGCTATTTCTGTGTTGATGGGAGCTCATTTGTAAGGAAATACAGCTTCTTTTTTTTGTGTTATTGGTGGTTGGACTTGTCAAAGATATATTTATATATACAAATAATGAAAATAATGACACTGTCCCTATCATGGCTTACTGCTACACTTGCACCTGTCCTTTTCCCCCCTATTACGATGAGTCAAAGTGTCCACCACCGTCACACACTGACTGTTAGTGTGAGCTGTACAGGACAGTGGGTACCAATGCCCCCCAGTGTCTCATTATTCCATTGTTCTGCTCAGCAGACAAACTACCTCTAATTGTACCCGGGGAAAAAGTTCCCCAGTCCTTTTTTTTTATTGTGACCGTTGTGTTAAAGTTATAACTATACCTTTAAAAACCAATTATAATGGGAAATAACTGAGGAAAAAGAGACTTTTCTTTCACTTACACCTGCAGTCGCCATTCACTTTTATTGTTGACCTCTATTTTTGATTCAGTCTCAACTACTCAGTAATGCAACGTCAGCTCCAGTTTTATATGTCATCAATTAGGAATGGCGTAATACCACTTTTTTGTGTTTAATATAGACATTAAACTCCCATCTATTGATTAAATGTACTGTTAATAACACACGCGCTGATGCATTAACCACTTAGCAGTAAGCAGACATTTCAATACGCTACCATAATGGATGGAAAACATACATTACAACATGACTCGGTTAGCTTCTTAGTGCTTCTTTGTTTACAAACGGAATAACTCGCAGCTATAGAGCTGCAACTAATGATTATTTTCACGATTAATCGAGTAAGCCAGTGTTTCCCAACCCTGGTCCTCAGGGAACACTGCCCTGCCATGTTTTAGATGTTACCCTGCTCCAAAAACACCTGATTCAGATGAAACATCACATTTTTGAAAAAGAAAATTGACGAAAGTTGAAACATCACATTTTTGGGGGGAAATTGACACAAGTTGAAACCTTCAATATTTTTTTTTTTTTTTTACAAAAGTTGAAACATTAATTTTAAAAAATGACAAAAGTTAAAACATTAATTTTAAAAAAAAAATGTAAAAACATTTTTGACTTTTTTTTTTTTTTACAAAAGTTGTAACATTAAATTTTTTGATTTTTTTTATACAAAATTTGAAACATTAAATTTTTTGAAAAAAAGAAACTTTTTTGGTTTTTTTTATTAATACAAAAGTTTGTTATTAGGCTTCTGCAGAGCTGGTGATTTAATTGAATGAGGTGTTTTTGGAGCAGGGCAACATCTAAAACACGGCAGGGCAGTGTTCACCAGGGTTGCGAAACACTGGAGTAAGCGGTTCATACATGGAGCAAAGAAATCGAAGAAAATATCCACATTTAAGAAGCTAAAACAATCAGGAATCTTGTTTAAATGATGAATAAAGCTTCAACCCAATTAACTGATTATCAAAATAGTTGTCGATTCATTTAGTAAATCCACACTGTAGATATAAGTTGTTTTCTGTGTTGAAAAGAAAAAGAATTATCTTGAAAAAAGAAATAATAGCTTTCCTTTTTTGGATTTTTTTTGAGATTTACAACCACGACTTTCTCCAATATATCTGGATATACAAAGGAGTCGGCGTGGCGAGAGTGTGCAGCTGGGACGGTGATTGCACACAGAGTGGTTTGCATTCATGCGTGACTTAAAAAAAAAAAAAAAAAACACACAACGGAAACTGATAAATAAGTTGTTTGACACAGTTGTGCCTGCAGGGAGCGAGTGAACACACATAGTCATGCGTTCATCGCGTCCGTGTGCGCTGAATATTGAACCCATGCGACCATGCATATTTATCAGAGAGAGGATCTCTTGAATATTTAATGAGGAGCGGCAATGCAAACAAGTGTGGACATTGTGTTGATGTGTGTGTGTGTGTGTGTTCGTGTGCAGTGTGTGGCGCTGAAACTATATTATGACGCAGTGACCTTATCTTGATCGTAAAGCCTTTATCTGTTGTTGTGCTGACGTTAAAGTGTAAGTGTGTTTGTGCGTCTTTGTCCCTGGTGTGTGTGTGTGTGTGTATAATGTCCACACGTGTGTGTCTCCAGCCCTGAGGTTGTGTTTCTTTGCGCCCACGCAGCCGAGAAGTTTCTGCAACAAAAGCACGTTTAGGGCTCCTCCGTCTCATTTACGTCGCGCTGATGGGAATCTGCTGCACCGCTGATTGTGTTTGCACTTCTAGGTCAGCACACCCAATAAGTGTGTGTGTGTGTGTGCGTGTGCGTGTGCGTGTGTGGGGTGCAATCATGCTCATTGACAGAAAACCGCTGTTCTTTTTTTTGCCGCCACCGAGATTTCCCTGCAAATTACCAGTAGATTTCTCGCCGTCAAACAGCGCTAACGGCCTTCGCCGCTCGTACATCATCCATCGCAGGCTAAAGTTGCCAATATGTCCACGCGGAATTCATGAGGCTGTTGTGACACATTTATTCATATGACATATCTGACATAACGCAGCGGACAAGAATAATGCACTGTGCGACGCTAATGCGATGGCTATTTAGTGATCGATCGGCCGACTGCGAGTCCGTCAACTTTCAGGCAAACTGCTGCAGTCGAGTGACACTCAATCATTCACGTGTACTGGTTTGATCACGTCGTTGCACTATGTAAGCACAATTTAGCAGTCTATTTGTCAAGTTTATTTTGTTTTTTTTCTCTACAATACCTTGGGGTGGACTGATTATTAAGTCATCTGCATTGACTTATTGTTATTTATTGTGTCAGTACGAGTTATATTATATTAAATGTACATTTAGACGTTTTTTTTTTTTATATCTGGCTGAAGACATCTAAGCGGATGGAAACAAATACACATTTCCACACGTCTAAACCTCTCAAATTTCTCCGTGAGACCTGTAATAGTAACAAAAATGGCAAATAAAGTACTGAGATTGACTTGACAGACATGTACAGACATGCACTTGTTATTATTTAACATTTTTATTTTATCAGATAAAGGGAAAAAAGATAATATCCCAGTTCCCCCTAAATAATATCCTCTTTTATATACTCTCTTAGAAATAAGGGTTCCAAAAGGGTTCTTCTACAAGGGCTGAGGTTCTACCTGGAACCATTTGCTTTTGAAAAACCCTTTTCTGAAGTAAGGGTTTTTTTTTTTCAAGGGTTCTTGGTAACACTAATGGTTCCAGTAAGAACCATTTTCATCCAGAGAACCCTTTAAATCCCATTTCCTGAATAAAAGGTTTTAAAAGGGTTCTTTGTGGAACCCTCAAAAAGGGTTTTCCTAGGAGTACAAGCTGAAGAACCTCATATGGTTCTACTTAGCACTTTTATTTCTAAGAGTGCAGTATTATGCTCTGTTCCCATAGGTGTTGCAGCTATGACATAATCCGTTCCACTTCAAAATCTACTCCAGGTTTTCCTGTTTCCCAGTTAAATTCGACTAAACAATAAAAAAAAAGGGGATTAAAACAATAGTTTTAAAGTTTTAAAATTGAGAAGATGAATGGGTTCAAACCAGGTGACCATAACCACTTTAAGCTCGGCCTAACGCGTCATTTGTCGTTTATCGACGTTATTTCCAAGCTCATTTATTTCAGTTATCAATAAAAAAACAACGCTCAGTCGTCTCCATCTCTCTTGATATAACTGAGAGTTCATCAGAGGCAGCAGGTTCAGAGTGTGAGGGACACTGGAGTTTCACTGCTGATGTGAGTGATGAATAAAATGTGAGGTGGACGCTCTCAGAATGTTTATTTTGAAGATTCGAAACCCTCACATTCTCTTCATCTACGGTCAATTTAAAATGCTGTTGGTCATCAATGAATTTCATTATCTTCAATCTGTCTCTGAATCAGTTATTGAATTGATTGTTTTTTGCTTACTATGGTTAAATGTGTGTGTGTCTCAATAAATACCACGGAATGACATCATCTACATCGACACCCGTGGCTCTGTTCCTCGCTCAAAGATTAGATCATCTCCATTTGTCTCATCAGATTAACTGAGCCTGTGATCACTGCTCTCCTAATCTCCGTCACCAAAGATCAGAGGCTCACTCTGAAAAGAAGAAAAATCTTTTTAAATTTTCACAAAAACACCACAAAAAGTTCATTTTTCACATTAAGAAAGTTGGCCATGGAGTTTAAATTCAGTGTCTTTTACTGTTCCACGTTTCCCTGTGTTTATGATGAAGAAGGGGAACAATAAAAGCCTTTCTCTTGGATTATTTTAGTTCCTCCCCTGCTTTTCCATCACATAGTTTCCTCTCATGCACTACATGTATACATGTAATCATAATATGATGGAAGAAATCTGTTAAATAATAATTTTAAAAAGTCAGAATTCAGAGAAAAAATTCAGAATTCTGTAAAACGGAAGCGTATTAGGGCCACATTTAAAAAAAAAAATGAGAGAAAGAAAAAAAGTAATTTATGAATTCTGAGAAATCAGAATTCTGAGATTAAAGATAGATTTAAAGTCAGTGAATGTTTAATCTCTTAATCTCAGAATTCTGACTTTCTTTAATTTCAGAATTGTCAGAATTCTGAAGGAAAAAAAGTCACTAAGTTTAACTAACTTTAATCTCAAAATTATGGGTTTAATCTCAGAATAAAATCAGAATTCTGAGAGGAAAAAAGTGACTGACTTTAACTCTAACTTTAAACTCAGAATTCTGACTGTAATCTCAGAAGTACGGAAGAGTATTAGGGCCACATGTGAAAAAAAATAAAAAGAAATTGAAAGAAATAAAAATATAATAAAACTGATTTCTGAATGAATGAATTCTGGGATTTAAGTCATAATTATGAGATTAGCGGGTTTATTTCCCCTCAGAATTCTGACTTTAATCTCAGCATTTTGTTACCCGATACTTGTATTTTGCTAATGCCAATACAATATAGAGTTTAATCTCAGAGTTCTGACTTTCTTTAAAGCTCACATAGAGTTGTCCTGTTGCACATATACGTGAGTTATGGAGGTCTACTTACACTCATTAACTTGTTTTTATGGTCAAAAACCTCCTAATTGCTATAAATGAGCCAATCAAAATCTCTCCTCACTGAAGCTCTCCTCAGCCGCGCGGTGTTTCAGACTGAACTCTCACCCCCAGAAGACAGAACTGTGTTGTGATTGGCCAGGTACCTGGAAGTGACGTAATCAGCACACCAGCTCTCAGAAGAACGCAGCTCCCCCCTCTGGAACGGTGGATGTACTGCTACTCATTATCAGAACATTGTTTTAACAGTGTTTAAAAATGGCTTCGTCACGACTCCTTTGACCCAGAGTCAGAAGACACTGTCGCTCGTGAAAAACACCTCCACAACGGACGTTCTTCTTCTTCTTCTTCTTCTTCTTCTGCGGTTCAATGTACGCAACCGGATGTAGCCGGACTAGTGCCCGGAGAAGCAGGAGAATCCGCTGTTCAGGAGAACCGCTGTTTACGTTACCAGACCGGGTTTTTTTCCAGAAATCTCACTGAGCCCCGAGATTACAATACAACAACTGTTTGTTTGGAACCTTCAGGGCTTCATAAACGAAGTAATGTGGCAGATACACCCCCAAAAAACAGCGTTAATTGGAACTTCCGTTCTTGGTCCGCTTTAATCTCAGAATTTGGACTTTAATCTCAGAATTCATGCTGTTTTTACACGTGGCCCTAATCCTCCTCCATACACAAGTCTGTTTTCCAATTTTATTTTATTTTTTCCCCCCACATTTGGCCCTAATCCTCTTCCGTATCATATTATATATTCATAATAATAAGAAGAATGATAATCTGTGTGGGAGTGGTAATCTATTTTTACTATGTATCGAACCTACATTTGATACCATTGATTATCCCCCCCCCCCCCCCCCCCCCCTCGGCGTTGATGTCATATACACAGAACTCAATACACCAACATGTGACCCGGACAGTGAACGCAGCACCGAGCAGCGCCTCTGCTGCGCATTCAGCCGCACGCTCGTCTCATCATCATCATCATCATCATCTCTCCATCTCTGCGCGGCGCTCGTCTGTCCGGACACTCTTCATCTTTTACCGGGGCGAGGGAGCGACCGAGTGACGGGCACAGACGATCACTGCCGGGATTATTATTATTGTTCTACTGACTGTGCACGGCGCGCGTCTGCGTTTAAAAAGAAGAGAGAGAGAGAGAGAGAGAGAAGATAATCTGCCCGAACTTCAGTCAGCAGCTGCTTTGGATGAATCCACAGCGAGCGTGAGGGAAATTACTGGAGCGAGAGAGAGAGAGAGAGAGAGAGAGGGAGGGAAATAGAGAGAAAGAGAGAGAGAGAGAGAGAGGGGAGGGATTGAGAAACAAGGTGCTGGATTATTTGGGCAGAGCGGCTGCAGCCACGGTGGATGTTACACACACACACACACACACACACACACACACACGACGGAGCAAAAAAAGAGCGAGAATTATTATTTCCCTGCGAGTTTCTTCTCTTCTCTTTCCGAGAACCCACGACTGCGCGCGCGGGCGTGCACGCCAGGATGCTGCTGACATGGTGAGCGCGCACGTTTATTGTCATGTTATTAACATGTAGTCGTTGTTTCATGTCGGGGGCGCGCGCTGTGTGTGTGAGTGTGTGCGCATCAGAAGCAGCAACTTCTCATCACAATGTAGCCTTGACCAGTGTGTGTGTGTGTGTGTGTGTGTGTGATGAAATAACACATATGTGGTTGTGTTAACAGTTGTGTTGCTGGTGTTCTGGTCACAATGCATGTATGCATGGACACCTTTGTCTTGATAAAGTTGCCCTTAGAATAAAAACACCTGTGATAGGTGTGAGCCAGTGATTTCACATCAGCCTGATTTATTCCATATATGGGGGCTTTTATTTTATAAGGTCCCTCTCACAAAATAAAACCACCTCCGCTATACAGTAAATGCAGTTTTGCTCCTTTCTTTCACTGGGTAAAATGTATTTTTATTATACGATTATTATAGTTTGCAGGTTAAAGACGGGGGCTCTATTAGATTGTTGTGTGTGTGTTTTTTTTTTATTTTAAATGCTGATGAGAGATTAAAAAGGAGGCTTTTAAACGCTTGCTTTGCACTGGTGCTGCTTGGTGCTGCTCCCTCTCCAGAAAACATGCTTGGAGGTATTTTCTCACGCCTGAGCCTCTGAGCCACCAGCACTGAGCAGGCTGACTGGACACTTAATGGTCTATGCAAGACACAAACCGTATATATATATATATATATATATATATATTAAATGAAAGCAAAATATTTCTATGAAGTATGTTGAAGCGTTCACCTTGTATGACATTTATGTTTCTCGGCCATAATGCGCTGTTGGTTGATTATTTGTGTGTGTGTGTGTGTGTGTCAGCAGTCTTGCTCACAGATCAATCACACAAGTACTTAGTACAGTAATTAGGCACGAGTGTTTGTGTGTGTGTGTGTGTGTGTGTGTGAGAGACAAATACCGTACGTACAATCGTCATCTACATTTTGCTTCTCGTGCTGTTGCAGACTCAACTTGGAGCCATAAAAAGCCACCAGAAAACAATTAAAAAGGACAAAAAACATGGCTTTAAATCACACTACGGAGGGGTTTTACAGCGAAAAAGGCCGAGAATAAGGATCGCAGCGTCGTGCCCTTTAATCACAAATGTACGTCGACGAGTTAAAACGCGCTTTTAAATAACGTGGAATTTGTAAAATGCCATTGTTTTACTTTTCTTGGCCGTGCAGTTTAAATGGCTTTCTTCCACTTTGACACAGCAGCAAAAAAATAAATCTCAGATGATCTAAAGTTTAATTTGGGGAATGATTTCACGGGTTTGCCCTGCCCTCACAGATCAAAACCCCACCCCTTGTGAGGATTTTCACAATATTTAAGGACATAAGGCGTAATATGTGAAGGTGATGGACGGATGTTGTAGGAAATAAATAAATAAATACTGTTCAGGTTGTTAGAAAAAGCACATTAGGCCAAATGGTTTACAGCCCGTGTTTTTTATGAGCACGGCCCTGCTGCTGCTCTAAGTTCAGAGGTTTCCTCATCACAGGCCAGTCTGTGCATGAACGACTGCTTTACTACTGCTGATTCTCCACTGTTTTCATGTGCTGTGTGTGTGTGTGTGTGTGTGTTTGTGTGTGTGTGTGTACATGCATGCCACCGCAGCTGCTGTTCCTCCTTCCACGAGATGTGATGGATGCCTGTGTGTGTGCAAAGCTAGCTCTGTGTGTGTGTGTGTGTGTGTGTGTGTGTTTGTCAGCACATTTCTTTGTGCACAGATGCATATATATTTATATATATATATGTGTGTGTGTGTGTGTGTGTTGTGAATGTCCATGTTAGGGTTAGGAGAGGTGCTTTTAAGGTCACGAATGTTATGACTTTGGTCGGTAATTATAGTCGCTGCACTTTTGGTTCCCACGGAGCAGGCCAGTGCCGTCTAAACCAGGAAAAATATTACTCTGCGGATCCATGTGCGCCGTCTTCTTTTTGTTGTAGACGCCGTCGTCTTACGTGTTTTATTCAGGGGGCTGATTAACGAGAATCAAAGAGTACATGCTATTTTTTGAGAGAGTCAGACTTGTGGTGGTGGGAACATGCCGTAACAGTCGGAGTGGGCCGGCCCTCGGCTAACTTCCTGCTCCGGCTGCAGTTAGTCAGCAGCATCCAGCTGCGTATCTGCTTGCACAAGTGATAGAACATGGAGGAGGAGGAGGAGGAGGAGGAGGGGGCAGAGCGCCGCGATTGATTTACCTGACAGTCGGCGGCGACAGCTTTCAATCTATCTTGGCTCCGCTTATCATCCGTCCATCTCTTCACCTGCAGCTCCCCCTCCCTCCCCCTCTCTCTCTCTCTCTTCTAAATTGCACTAACTTTCCTGTGTTTCTCTAACATCCAAAGCTGATCATCCCCCGATCAATAACACGTCGCAGCTTGATTTGTTTTTGTTCCTCTTTGATCTATTTTCTTCACCTCATTGTCACTTTTCCCCCCCCTCTCCATCCATCCATCCTCCTCTTTTCCTTTGTCACGCTCTTCTCCTCGTCACACCCGCGTTCGGGCTGTGAATTTTTAATTTTTACGTCGCAGAGAAGTTTTCACCTGTGGAGACGAGCATATGGTTAGATATTAAAAATTAAATGTAAGAACCGCCCTCCCTTCATCTGTTCATCCACTCCTCTCCATCTCTACCTCTCCCTCCACCTTATAGTCTTTCTTTATCTTTCGCGTTTTTATGTGGCATGTATGTTTTGCTCAAGGACATTTTCATCGCTGTTTTATAACAGAGACTGCACTGGAATCAGATTTCCATATCCATTACATGTGCAGTGCTTGTGTGTGTGTATTCAGAGTAGTGGCACAAGATCCAGGATAAATTTAACAAGGAAGTGACAGAAATAGAGAAGAGAGAGATGAATGAAAGTGAACGACGACGACAGTGACGGAGTTTGTGGTTAGGGCGACCCCCACCCACCCCCCCTCACACAACAACCCTATATTCCACCTACATGTTGTGAAGCTGAAGTGTTTCCCTCTTCCACCTGACTTTTATTGCACCTTCTGTCCTCTTTCGTCAACGATCGCCTCCTCCTCTCATCTCCCTCTATCACCCCGCGATGCTTTGACATAGCGAACACGGTGCCAGACCACAAAGCTTTATTTTCCCCCTGCAGTTCTTTCTCCTGCTGTTTCTGTCTCTCTCGTTCCTCCTCGTCCTCGTCCTCCTCCTCCTCCTCGTCTTCCTCCTTACGACTGCACAGTTTAATCTGCAGCGGGAGCTTAGTGGCACGGCTGCAGGACTTCCACATCACTTCTTTCTCTGCTGCCAGAGGATTTGCCGCTGTTTGCGGCCGCTCTCCTTTGCCCCCCCCTCCACCCTGGAGGTCCTCTGTCGTCTCCAAGCGACGCACTCGTTTTATAATTCATATTATATCTTAATAATGACTCTACTCTCGGATATTTCATCCTCTCCTCTCTACACGGTGACACGTGTTTGGATTACATCTAATTATTCTCTCCTTTAATCACCGTCCCGTCGACGAAAGCCATAACTTTTCGGTTGACGTCTGTGATGTGAAATCGCTGTCGTTTCTGCGGCGCGGTACACACAGATCCGACTCCCGGCCAGTGTTTGCTCCAGTTTTTCAAAAAAATGACAGAATATGTAACTTTATTCACTCCAATTGGCAGTCGACCAAACCCTTGTTTTCTGTTCTCTCTACTTCTTTTTTTTTTTTTTTTTTTTTTTGTCTGGCACTCTGCGGTCGCTGCTGTGGTGTTTTCCCAGAGACGACGTGTCAGTCAAAAACGCAGTCTCTCAGTAACGTTCCATAGGTGGCGCTCTCGCTGCTCCCCATGCATACTCGCTAACCACCTTCTGCTGCTCCAGGAAAAACCTTTTGAATCCCTTGGAAAGAGTGTTAAATGTACACTTCTTTAACAAGCTACTGTTCAAAAGTTTGGGCTCACTTAAAAATGTTATATTTTAAGGAAAAGCACTTTTTTTTCAATGAATATAACAATAAATGAATCAGAAATACACTCTATACATTGTTAATGTGGTAAACGACTATTCTAGCTGCAAACGTATGGTTTTTAATGGAATATGTACATAGGTGTATACTCTTAGACATAAAAGTGCTAAGTAGAACCATATAAGTTTCTTCGGCTTGTCCATATAGGAGAACCCTTTTTGGTTTCAGGTAGAACATTCTACCTAGAAAACTTTTGGAGGGTTCAACCAAGAACTCTTTTAAAACCCTTTATTCAGGAAAGGGGTTTTAAAGGGTCCTCTGGATCAAAACGGTTCTTACTGGAACCATTAGTGTTACCAAGAACCCTTAAATAACACGTTCTTTCTGGAAAGGGTTTTTCAGAAGCAAATGGTTCCAGGTAGAACCTCAGCCCTTGTAAAAGAACACTTTTGGAACCCTTATTTCTAAGAGTGTAGTTGTAGCTGAATTACTTATCTATGTCCATGTCCATCCATGTCCATGATATTGAATTTAATTATTCTATTATTATAATAATAATAGCCTTGGTTCCAGGTAGAACCTCAGCCCTTGTAGAAGGAACTTTTTGGAACCCTTATTTCTAAGAGTGTAGAGGCCCATTTCCAGTGTTCTAATGGTACATTGTGTTTGCTAATGGCGTTAGAAGGCTATTGGATGATTAGAAAACCCTTGTGTTTGAAGGGCAAAATTATTATTTGGAGTAAAAATCATTATTTCAAATTTTTCTATTCATTACGCAACTCTATTGATGAATAAAAGTGAGACTTTTAATGGAATAAATTGTACATGTGAGCCCAAACCTTTGAATGGTAGTGTATATATATATATACGAACGTTTCCTGAATGAAATCTTCAGGCGAAAAGACCAGAAATTTTCCAGTCCATTATACGCACAGTGTTTGCTCTGTGTCCTCTAGAGGAGTCGTTGCCTCTGCTGTTTCTACCATGGCAGAGTTGTTTAGCCCTTGGCTCAGTCTCACAGTCTCCCCCCCCCCCCCCCCCCATTCACAATCAACAGAGCCAAGGGTGCCTCAAAATGGCTCCCACCACCAAACAATCACACCCACCGCACATTAATTCTGTTTTGCTGCTAATTCTCCTGCCTGGCCAGGATTAGCCCTCACCGCTGTTTGTATATAGATTTGTAATTACTAAATTTGATTGTCTTTTTTTTTTTGTCAGGTTTTGCCAAGTGAATCAGGATAATACTCTTCAGCTTTTGTCCTTTCATTCATCATTCATCATTCATCATTCTTCTCGTCGTCGTCCATTTCCCCCTCTCCTTCTGTCTGTGGAGGAATGAGAGTCTGACACAAATCCCATTTCTTGTTGTGCTCGTGTTCAGAAATTATTTTCTGTCTTCCCGTTTTGCCTCAGACTCCCCAAGGCACCTGGGATTAAACGATGTGTAATCCAGCTGTGTGTGTGTGCGCTCTTGTCTTTGTATGCTTGTGTGGACCACCCCCTTGGAAAACGACCTTTTCTGTGGGGACATTTGTCCTTGTGGGGACATTATGCCTAGTCCCAACAAGGAAAATAATAAAATGAGCTCCTTTGACGCCAATGGATGATCTGACAAAGTTTGAGCACAGAGGTCCTCATAGACTTAGAAAACTCAGACGTGTGTGTGTGTGCTTGTCTTTTTATGCTTGCGTGGACCACCCCCTTGGAAAACGACCTTTTCTGTGAGGACATTTGTCCTTGTGGGGTCATTATGCCGGGTCCCAACAAGGAAAATAATAAAATGAGCTCCTTTGACGCCAGTGGATGATCTGACAAAGTTTGAGAACAAAGGTCCTCATAGAATTAGAAAACTCAGACGTTTGTGTGTGTGTGTGAGTGCTTGTCTTTGTATGTTTGTGTGGACCACCCCCTGGAAAATGACCTTTACTGTGGGGACATTTTTCCTTATGGGGACATTATGCCTGGTCCCAACAAGGAAAACGGTAGAATGAGCTCCTTTGACGCCAATGGATGATCTGATAAAGTTTGAGCACAGAGGTCCTCATAGACTTAGAAAACTCAGAAGTGTATGTGTGTGTTCGTGCCCTCGTCTTTGTATGCTTGTGTGGACCAACCCCTGGAAAACGACCTTTTCTGTGGGGACATTTGTCCTTGTGGGGACATTATGCCTGGTCCCAACAAGGAAAATGGTAGAATGAGCTCCTTTGACGCTAATGGATGATCTGACAAAGTTTTGGGCACAGAGGTCCTCATAGACTTAGAAAACTCAGAAGTGTGTGTGTGTGTGTGTGCGCCTTCACTGTCGGTCATGATTGTCTAAGCGCTTTTATGTGAGTAGAGATCACAGCAGTCTGTCCTGTGACAAGGTTTAGAAGTTTAGGATGTGAGTGTCATTGTGTGCGTGTGTGTGTGTGTGTGTGTGAGGATGAATAATCCCTTTACAAAACCCCCCCCCCAAACCTTTGAAATTACTATAAATCCATTGTCCTCAGAAGAGAGGATGCCACACGTCCGGATACAAAGACGACAAACCTGACCTGAAACAGCCTCTGCATCTGACAGATTTAGTGTGTATTTCTTTTCTTTACGTGTGTCCTCCTGAACGGCTTATACATAATCACCGACCTCCAGTTCATGCGTGTGCGGAAACTTGCTCGACGCGGCGTAACAGTCGCTAAACCTACGCCAGCGCTGTCTTTGCAAAATCACGCCGTGCCTCCGCTTCATCGAGTAAATGTGCGCGACGAAATTATGTTTTTATTTCCTCTCTAATGTATCTCAAACCCCCCTGCTCAGCATTCCCCAACTACTCCGTTCGTGGATGGCCTGTAGACACAGGAAGTGCCTTAGCAGCATCTCGCTCTCTCTCAATATCTCAATATTAAATTAGACCCGTTACTTAATACATCCCCTGGTGTAGAGAAATGGCATCATCTTCCTCCCCTGCATCCTCTGACTCTCCCGGCTAAAGCAGAGAAGACACCTAACCTCAACTAAGTGCCAAGTCTCCCTCGCACCTTTCATAAGAAGCTCCTGTAATCGCATTTATTGAAAATAACAAGGTTGTGTTCTAGGGTTACAGACGAGGAGGTCGTGCCTCTGTCTCGGCTTGAACATCGATAATATTTTTTTTTGTAGTTTTTGTGTTCCGCTTTACGAGATGGTGACAGAAGAGAAAGACGGGGAAGTTGGGAGTAAAGAAAGGAACTAATGCAAAATATCACATTTATAAATGAAGGAAAAGTCATTTGGGCTCCATTTTCTTTGTGTTGCTTTTCAAACTTTTCAATTTAGTACACTCTTAGAAATAAGGGTTCCAAAAGGGTTCATCTACATGGGCTGAGGTTCTACCTGGAACCATTTGCTTCTGAAGAAAGGGTTTTTCAAGGGTTCTTGGTGGTTCCAGTAAGATCCAGAGAACCCTTTAAAACCCCCTTTCTGAATAAAGGGTTTTTAAAAGGGTTCCAGGTGCAACCTTTATAAAAAGGTTCTACCTGGAGCCAAAAATGGTTCTCCTATGAGGACAAGCTGAAGAACCTTATATGGTAACCTTATATATACCTTATATTTCTAACAGTGTATGACAAAATACCTGCCTTATGTAAAATATTTTAACAGACTCAAAGAGCATGGTCATTTGCCATGGGAATAATACACAACTCCTTATTTGGACATCCTGGTGTGTATCACATATTCAGGCTTTAAATGAGTATATATCACATTTTTAGTAGTGATATAAAGTAGCAATAATTGTGCAGAAGTCACAAAATTAGACTGTTGAAGACGTTTAAACATAGTAATGCAGCCCCTGGTCATTAATTGCATGTCACTTGAGTATGGTTTACTATATGGGACACGGAGTCACTTGGGTCAGGTTGAGAACTCAGTCACAGCACACATTGATCCTTTCCTTCTGCTCAGCTCTGTCACCTCCTGAACCTGGAACTGTCTGTGCTTCCCAGTGGAGGCGAGAGTGTGCATGTACGAGGGTGAAATGCAGACATAATAGTGCTTTTGTCCAAAGTATATCTATTGTATGTGCGTGTAGTTACAGGCATTAAAATCCAGGATTATAAATTAATCTGACATTTCTTGGCTGATACGGCGATTCACCGATTACAAACCAGTCTTACCACGCTAGCAGCGAGTAGATAATGTGTGTGTGTGTGTGAAGGAGAGACGACAAGATGACAGATGCGTGTCGTGAGTATGTGCTGCTGCTTGTATTTAGGACCTTTTCATTTGAGCTTGTCAAGACCAGAAGTCGTCGTGGGGACCTGAAATCTGCTCCTGATGTGGCAGAGCCTCGTTTCTGTGGAACTAGTTATGTTTTTGGCTGCTGAGATTTTGAATTGTGGTCTTCTTGTCAGTCCAATAACATGGACCATACTGAATATCTCCACGTTTTTGTCGCCTTTGTCTCAGTTCTGCTGTGCACTGGTTTCTTCTATTAATAATCGATGCATTTATCTATGTGTTTAAGTTGAGGACGGGAACTGTGCGTCCACGCCAGATTGAGTCAGATTTCCTTAGAATTAATACTAATCAGACTAGAGCTGCAACTAACGATTATTTTCGTAATCGATTAATCTGTCGATTATTTTCTCGATTAATCGATGAATCGTTTGGTCCATAAAATGTCAGAAAATGTTAAAAAAAAACGTTGATCAGTGTTGGAAATGACGATGTTCTTCAATGTCTTGTTTTGTTCACAAACCAAAATGATACAGTTTTAATGATTTTTTTAATTATGTGGAGCAAAGAAACCAACAAAATATTCATATTTAAGAAGCGAAAACAATCGGAAATCTCTTCTTTTAATAATGAAAAAAGCTTCAAACTGATTGTTGATTATCAAAATAGTTGGCGATTAATTTAGTAATCGATAAATAATCGATTCATCGATTAATCGTTTCAGCTCTAAATCAGACTAGTGTGTTTACATGTATATTAAAATTCTGGTTTTAGTTTGACTATAGTTTGCAGACGCACAAGTGAGTCAGTTTATAATAAGATTGCATGCCCTAAATGTGCACACGCACAGAAAACATACGCAACCACACAAGCAGCATTCATTGACCTCGACAAATTGCCTACCCAGCCCATACACACACACACACACACACACACACACACACACACAGGTTTAGCGTGTGCTCATTGTGAACGGCCTCGTTGTGCTGTTTCTGCTCGCCTCGCACACTATTCGGCTGCGTCTGTGCTGCTGCGCTGGGCGGCAGCCAGCAAAATGGTGGCGTGCTCATTGTAGAAGGCTGCTGGCTGCCATTGATTTGGCCCAGCGGGTCTCGAGGAAACACACTGTTTCCCTGCCAGCTTGGCCCAGGGAAGGAGTTCTGTGATGTGTAAGCGAGCGTGTGCATGTGTCTGATATAAAAGTGGGAGAAAAAAAAAACGGGGGGAGCCTGTAAAGTACATTTATTGGACTGTACACTGGTGAAATCCCATTTTTTTTTTCCCCCCAGCCCATCTGTGTTGACTGTACACTCCAAAGTGTTTAAACACCACTGGGGGAAACTATAGGAAGGTCCAGAGCGATCAATTAGCCGTAAAAAGCCTTGTGATGCGCTATGTTGTGTTTACCCATCACGAGACAAAAAAGGAACCCAGCTTGTTCAGAACGTAGCCATTATCTGGAATATTCCTCCAAAAGTCGCCGTTTCTTCTCTTCTTTTACTTCCACGCTGATTCCTCAGACAAGCGTTGGAGAAACAAAGCTGGCAACGGGACAATAAATAATGCAGAGACACAGATTGAGGTCAAATGCTTTGGATTCCACAACACATATATAGACCTTTTGAATGGGAGCTCACGGGCGAACGCACACAGATTCACATTATACACACATTTGTGCCCCCCCCCCCCCATAAGCAATATTTATTCCCATGTGAGCAGTCAGTGTAATAATTAAAAACACATC
Organism: Microchirus variegatus; assembly: GCF_963457635.1. Classification (NCBI taxonomy): domain Eukaryota; kingdom Metazoa; phylum Chordata; class Actinopteri; order Pleuronectiformes; family Soleidae; genus Microchirus; species Microchirus variegatus. The sequence goes on from NC_139824.1 coordinate 15,875,052, forward strand.
GCACAGTGTCAAGTACACACTAATCGTATACGTACACGAGCAGTCGATGTCCCCTGATGACAAAGCATGACAAACGGGTCTGTTTGGAACACATTTAGGTCTGGTTGTCTCCCCACACACACACACACACACACACACACACACACTCCCTCCTTCACTCTCCTTTTCATAACTCTGACAAGGGCAACTCAGCCATCCTCTCCATCCACAGCTCCTATCCATCAGCGCGCTGCCATAACCTGCCGCCGCTCCGTGATAGATTAGTTTTCATGCACTGATGTATTGGTCTATCGCGCGTTGGAGGTGGTGACAGATTAGATCATTATGGCCCGTTTTATGATTATATGAGTCTTCAGGCTTTATGGTTATAGGAGTCTTGTTTGTTGTGTGGAAACATTCTTGTACTGAGGGGTGAAAATGGTAGAAAAGAGAACCAACCAAACCAAACAAAGCGTGTAAAACACCAAGGACACACCTTTGTCTCTGCTCTCACATTACACTACGGTTTTTGCCATTCACCCATTCACTCACACGGCACGTTTTCCCTTCAAACGCATTTTTTCAATCCCATTCACACGCTGCCGGTGCAGCCGTGCAGGAGCAGCGTGCGGGGTTAAGTGTCTCGGCCAAGGACAACGTTGGCATGTAAGACTCGCGGAGGCGGGAATCGAACTGGCGACCTTCAAGTTGAAAGACGACTCGGCTGCAGTCGGTATTTCAACGGTAGTGGATTTCCTCAAGTGTTGTCCAAGTTCAGCAAATTCATAACATATATATATGTGTTACAAGAAAGACGGCAAAGGTGGATTTTAGATACTACGTGCTATATATGATTGATTCTTTTATTGCCATTGTACAAGATGACATTAGCGATGGAGTCAATTAAACTTTTCTTTGTCCAGTTCTGATTTTTGATTTTTTTAATGTAATTTATGAACATATTTTTGGACACAGTATATATATTTAATTGTATATAGGCAAGGCACATCTTTGATTCTGTCTATGCACAGTGCCTTGAGATAATGTATGTTATGATTAAGATGTGCCTAGACCGGTTGGGGTGAAAGGAAAACAGACAGGGGATGTAATGGATGCAGTAGACGTATGAATTCTTAAAGACGACTTGCTAATAAACGACATGGATGCCATTTGTTATTCCGTAAGAAGCTTTGAGTAAAAAGTACATTCATATTCAAAGTCCTAGCTTTACAAACGTCAAACAGCTGATTCTCCAGCTGCCTTTGAATATATCTGAATGCATCTGTTGCACGTTATAAAAGAAAAGAAAGGAAAACACACACACACACACACACTCTAGCAGCGTATCAAATGCCATTCTCTGATTCAGCACTTCAACGTTATTGAGTGCAACTTCAATACATAAGCCTCTGTTTTTAACCTAACCCTGGAATCAATTCCACAAGTAATGCACTGCTCCAGGAGTCGGAGTGATGAAGCTGCTGTTTGACCTTCTATGGAAACAGTTTATGGAAACGGCGCTGGAGTATTTACAGTGCGTGCGCTTGTGTTTTAATGCCGCTTTGGCGTTTCCGGGCTCGTAGGTTCCTCTCCCTGACCCTTGACTCCCAAATCCTCTCCATTGGCGCATTGTCGTGATTGATGACGTCAATAGGAGCATCAGTGGCACACAGAAATGAGGACTGGCTTTTGATGGACGGGGGGGGGGTTGGTGGTGCCTTTTTCTACATCCGGCCTTCTGTGGTGTGTTTGTGTTTATACATGTCTTCCTTTGTGAGGACATTTGGACTTGGGGGGGGGGATCAAATATCGCAATATATGATGCTTTTGAGATACAAGTAAAATACAGTACGTACAATACTGTATGCAAAATATAACTGCTTTTTAAGGCAGCGAAGAAATGGATTCTAAAATCCACTGGTAGCCAGTGAAGGTTAGGGAGGCTAAAACAGGCGCGATAAGAATACAAATCAATATCCCTTCACCTTCTTACCAATAGGTTATAGATTAAAAACACTTACTAATTGATTCCTGGCTCCTACGGCGTCGTATCATGGCGTCTCTGGCGATTTCCCAACCCCTAATGTTGACCTTGTAAGGACATCGTTGACTGATCCTCACAATTTTAAGATGCTTTTTTAATGGCTTAACGTTTTTGGTTTAGGGTTTTTAGGGTGTTTTCAGTATTTTCCTGTATTATGCCTCCCAGTCTCTCCCACTGTATCACTGATTCTGCGTCGCTGTCACTAGCCATTATAATGTATACAGCACCATACAGGGCTTCTCTTGTGGGGCCTACACATCACACACACACTTATGGTCCATACAGTATGCATGCACTGCATCAAACATCATGCACTATACAGTCTCTTTTAGGCTCCTGCGTGAGTTCACTTTACCTCAGTATAGCTATAAGTATAACTATTATACTTATATTTACTGTTTTCAACAGTCAACAGACAGCCGTCCATCGCATGTCATGGTTTGCCGTCTGTGTAGACAGATTTAAAAAATACTCTAATTTATTATTAAAAATAATATACCTTATATCTATCGAAGCAGTTTCTACTGTTCTGCCTCCAAAGTTGTCCTCTACTTCCACGTGTTCTAGAACATAGACACGCTGTCTGTTGAGGTTATGCAAAGGAATCATAGGTGGTGAGATACGTAAGTGTGTTGTCGTGTCAACAAAAGTTTACAAAACACCCATAAACAAACAATCTAAGCATATTAAACAGAAAGATTACGCACAAAAATCTGCTGTCACTTAGAAAATATCCATCCTTTCCTCTCTCTCTGACTTTCTCTAATAAAAATGACCTTTCATCAAACAGCAGAATTAGCTTCTATTTGCTGCAATTAGAAGTTAAAAGTACAGAAGTCTTGTATGCACTAAGGAACTCAATAAGGAACCTGCTGTTCTCTGAAGCGTACGATCCGGTCGAGACGGACGAGGCAGTGATAACGTCTTTGGAGGCGGCTTTTTAAAGTCATGTCCGTCTCCGTCCTCTCGTCTGTTGCGTTCGCTCTTCGCACACAAACACACTTCGGGTCCAGACTTTCAGTGACATCACTTGAGTCGTGGTGCCTCGTCAGGGCGGACGGAGGCGCCGGCGCTGACGCTCGCATGTGTCTGATTTGATTCACCCTGACAAGCGAGGACCATTTGGGAGCCCCGTAACCACGGTAACTCCCATCAAAACATACCAGGGTGGTTGGTTGACGGGGCCGGGATGGCCGGGGCTGCTCTTTCTTACATCCATTTTTAATGGCCGGTGTACTTAGGTGCTCTTGGTGGGCTGCTGTCTCCCTGTGGTCCCATCTTCATGAAGAGGAAGCGGCAGCAAAAAAAACTCACACTTTTTGGCTCCAGCTATGGTTCCAGGTAGGGTTCCTCCCTTTTCAAGGGTTCTCTGGATGAAAATGTTTCTTACTGGAACCATTAGTGTTACCAAGAACCCTTTGGGAAAGGGTTTTTCAGAAGCAAATGGTTCCAGGTAGAACCTCAGGCCTTGTAGAAGGACCCTTTTGGAACCCTTATTTCTTAGAGTGTAGAAGATGGATTCTACCATGAGGAGAACATGCAAACTCCATGCAGAAAGGTCCTTGGTCTGACCGGGGGGTGTCGAACCCTGTGTCTTCTTGCTGCAAAGGCAAGAGCGCAAACCACTACTTCCCCCCCAAAATCCATCCAGATGGATTCTACCACGAGGAGAACATCCATGGAGACAGGTCCTTAGTCTGACTAGAGGGCATGAACCTCTACCAAAAATGCATCCATCCATTCATTCTTCCTCACGCTAACTTGGCAGCAACCTTATCCAAGATAGGACGTGTCTTTATCGCTAATTACTAAATACTTCCTCAGAACGTCGCCGTGAACAGCGAGAAACTTGTACAATTGTAATTCAAGAATCCGTGTTTTCAGATCTCTTCAGATTTCCTCCCCACCCTCCCCCGCCGCAACGTCATTTCGAGTCACACTCGTGTTCTCCCACTCCTCTGCCGGCCCAAAATCAATCTGAGGGGGGAAAAAGCTTCTGTAACCCCATCCTTCTCTCTCTCTCAACCAGTGCAACGTGACATTGGAGAAGATTGATCAAGAAATGTATTTCTGGACTCAACTGCCCATGATCTGCCCTTTAACCTTCAGCTTTACAGTATGTGTTCCCGTGATACTACACATATTTGATATCAGACATTTATATTATATCTTAACAAATGAAAACTCCCCTCCGCTTAAACTCACCTTGAGTGAGAGATATCTTGGACAACTCTGGAGTACATCAGCACTCCCTCTATTGCTGAGAGGAGGAATTCCTTTTTAATTCACAAATGCAAGGCCATTTCATGACTTGCGGTGCTGCACGGAATTCAGTGAATGCATGAAGTAGGGTTCATGAACTGCTACGTGGTTTCTGCCTCCTCCTCCTCCTCCTCCTCCTCAGCCTCTTCATCCGCATCGTCCTCTGTATGAGTAAAAAAAAAAACCAGGAGGTTCACTCAGTCAGTCACTGCAGGGAATAGGATGTGCTTTTCCTAAGAATAGGTGAATGTTTGTCTCATGTTGGAGACCACACAGCCAGCGTCGGAAGTAAAGCAAAGAATGTCTATTATACTGTATTATAGTGAAGTGCCACCTCCCGCTAAACGCACAAAAAGAAAGGGGTTATAACTGGAGAACCGTGTGGATTAAAGCGTCATCTATTTTGAAGGGGGGTTATGCTCTTTTCCGTCTCATGCGAATCCATATTTTATTTGATGTGAGAGGCGCTCAAAGCCTGTAAATTATTACTGCTGTACTCCACCTGGTGAAGAGGAGGTCACTCGTCATATTTATATATATATATATATGTACATTTTGTGTGCGTGGATGGTCTGTTCGTCCCGATGTAGTCGTCCCTACAGTAGTGTGTATCCGTAGCACGTCACGGGGCCACACCGTCACCGTACCGCAGGCTCATCCATCCATGGATCCATCCGTCCTCCATCCATCCATCCGTGTGCTAAAGCACATCACAGAGATCGCTGCCTTCCGACGTGGCACTTTTGCCCCCGCGGCGACTGAAGGCTCTCTACTGTACGCAATAAGACGTGCACATGCAAACGTGAACGTTGTAAAAAATCACAAGCATGAAATTGGGACATTTCAGGACTGTGCGGTGATTCAGTGTCACAGGGTAATTTCCCGTCAAAAGCAACATAAAGGTTCACGTACACTGTTTTACAGTAGTTTGAAACCACAATGAATTGGTTTATTCAGGTACTCTTTTGCTTCTCTAAAACATTTGTACTCCAGTGTATTACGATTATCCCACGGCTGCAGGTACATATTAGTTTGCAGATTAAGGCTTTACTTTACTCAGCGTAAAATAAAACGCTTGTAAAACATAAATATCCTATATTTAAAATCCACCACCAGTGAGACATAAAGTCGTGTCACCTGGACCGTTTAGAAACACTATGACATCATTGATTTATTTGTCTATAACCTTTTTATAAAGGTTTCACCTGGAACCTTTAGTGTTACCAAGAACCCTTTTAAAACCCTTTATCCAGGAAAGGGGTTTTAAAGGGTTCTCTGGATCAAAATGGTTCTTACTGGAACCGTTAAGTGTTACCTAGGACCCTTGAAAAACCCTTTCTTTCTTTGGGGAAAGGGTTTTTCAGAAGCAAATGGTTCCAGGTAGAACCTCAGAAGAACACTTTTGGAACCCTTATTTCTAAGAGAGTTGGAGCTGAATGACTTATCCACTTTGAGGGTTGCCGGGCGGCGCTGGTGCCAATCCCAGCTGATATAGCGTGAAAGGTAGTGTTACATCGTGTACAGGTCACTACCTGTCCTTTATATAAGGAGCAGCCGAAATTGTTGATAAAAATTATACTGATATCGACTTCTAATTATAGTATAATATTAATAATAGCCTCTAAACTGGATCTGGATCCTGCAACCTGCACGATGAGCACACACAGAGAGAGACAAACTAGGCAGAGAAAGAACAAGGTTAATGACGTATAACAGTGAGTGCACCATCACAATGCACTTGTCCACATTCAGCTTCCTTCCTCTCACTCCATTCATGCTAACGTTCACCTTTTATTGCCTCTGTCTCCTCGTCTCATCTCCTCCCACCGTCCCCTCCTCTTTTTTTTTCTGCAGTCCTGCTGCTATCTTTACGACGCTCCCACTAATGCACTGCTCAATTAGCCTTCAATGAGGTTTCCACTAAAGGCTGGGTAAATAGGTAATTACATGTTGTCACCCCCCCCCACCCTCCACCTCTTGCTAATCCACTCAGCATCAGTTCCCCACCCTCTCTCCCTCCCTCTCTTTCACTCTCTGCTTCTTGTGCTTTCAATATCATGGATGGCTGCCAGAGATGGTCCAATAGAGACCAAGCGTGGGCCTTTTAGTCACAGCTGGCTTAACCCTTCGATTGGCCACATTCAGCACTCTGCTTAGTGCACCGTTTTCACTTTTTTTTTTTTTTTTTTTTTGTACCGCCTGCACTTCACTTTCTGTTATTTAGACACTTAATCATCAGAATGGGGAAGTGGAGACACCCTCTAACTAAACGCTGATGAAATCCTGGCTGCTAATGGAGGCATAAAAAAGAAAAAAGTCCCCCAATTTTTTTTTTGTCTGAGGGGGTGAAATAGATGGTGGCAGGTGGGATTTTGTACTTTTTGTGTTACTGACAATCAGACAAGAGACCTGTGGCTTCAGCTATTGATGCGATCGGATTGTCAACAGTCCACAGGCCGTCTGTGGAGGCTGGTGGGATGTATAATTAGGGCCCGAGCATGAATGTGCCAAAGCCAATGGCTCCTGGCACCAAGTGTGAGGAACCCATTGTTCCTGTTGAGATTATTATTTTTCTCCGATATTGCACTCATTTTCATTTTAACGTACATAAAAACTTTGGCACAAGGTTGGATCGGTGAAAAATGAGATAATGGAATACTGGCACGGACCTGTTAGTAGCCCCAGTGCTCTATAGCGCCCCCAGAAGTCTGTTCATGGTCAGAAAAAAGTCATCCGATCGGGACGAAATTTGGTGAATTTGAGTAATTTTTGGGGATTTTTTGACATAAGAGAAAGTGGCCAAAATTGCGTTAAATGCTAATTGTTTTATTTCGTGTCTAAGTCGCACATCGTTGTTCCGATTGTAACCAAACTTGGTACCCTTGTTGCAATCATGATTCCAAACAAATTTCCAATGTACTTCCATTAGCTCCGCCCACCCAGAAGTCAGCCATTTTGGTGAAAACAAAAACGGCTAGTCTACGCAACTCGTCCTAGCACGTTTGAGCTAGCCGTGTCAAACTCGGTCCATTTTTCTCCGACAAATTTGACGTTAAAATGGCAGGAAAAAATTCTCCATGAAATTTCTGTTGATCATGACTGTCTGTTAAACTGAATATTTACCGTCTTTAGCGCTGCGGAAATAAACTGATGCAAACCCCATTGTCTTTGGGTCGTCCTCATCCGTTACGTCAACAATAACCGCGTTTACCGCAATAAATAAACGTCTGTTCGCCGCCGTCTATTCAGGCTCGACAATTGCGCCATTGTCAAGGTGTGCGCATTACTCAGCGGCGTCTGAACAATGTGGATTTTCATCTTTCATGCGTGAGCTCTGCAGAAACGGGAACTAATCGAACGCCGTGCTGCCCACTGAAATGCTTTAATTTAAACATCACAGAAAGAGAAAGAACAAAAGACAAACGAGATTAACGCCCCGGCCTGCAAATTAAACTTTGAAATTGAAATAAAAACCGGAGAGAGAAGGACACTGTGTGTGTGTTATCTCAAACGCGTGGGCAGGACCTTGCTATTATAAAACAAATAGGATTGGATGTGATTAACATTACAGTGGATTTAAAAAAAAAAAAAAATGGTGACTGAGACACATCACGTAGTCAAAATAAATGAAGTGAGGAGGAACCATTGCTCGTGTGGCCCTTTGGAGACAGGAAGAATGACGGAGTGAAGGGAAGTCGGAGATGCTGAGATCAGAAGGAGGAGGGAAAAAAGAGTGCAAATGAAGGATGTAAGAGTGGGATGGTGGGTGGAAGCGAGGACATAATGTTTGGGCAAAGCAGAGGAAATGATAAGTCGAGTACAGGCAGACAGCTGAGATCCTCATCTCAATCAATCACATTTTCCCTTCCTCTCGTCTCAGTCTGTCTTATTGATTTCTTGTTTCTGCCAGTGTCCTGAAAGCCAACTCAAATGACTTCTCGTAGTTTTTTCTCGTTGGGTTCTATCTCTCATAAATGACGGTTTGGTCATTTGTTGGGGCTTTAATAAAGGAAGGGATCAGGAGAATGTTGTGGCAGGACATTATTCTTCAAACTGCGCCAAAAAGCAGCAATGAATCTAATCATGACCACATTCCAAGTAACAAGACTTCATAAACATCATTCATCATCGTTATCTATTAATCTGTCGGTTATTTTCTCGATTAATCGTTTGGTCCATAAAATGTCAGTGATCAGTGTTTGTCAAACCTGGAATTGATGATTTTCTCCAATGTCTTTGTTTTTGTCCACAAACCAAAATGATTCAGTTTTAATGATTTCTTTGTTATGTGGTACGGAAGCGTATTGCATTCACTTGGAAAAAAAAACTCCTGTTCTTCTGAGTAATTCATTTTCGGTTTGTTTTTTTTGATTATTTTTTTTCTGATTTTCGGAGTAAATTTTTTTCTGTTTTTCAGAGGTCTATGGTCTAGGTCTATGGCAGTCACTTGCAGGTTGGAGGTTCTCGCGAGAGTTCTTGTTACTTCAGAAAAAAAAATTACTCTGAAAAACGGGGAAAAAAAATTTGCACGAAAAACAGAAAAAAAAAATGTGCACGAAAAACAGAAGAATTTCTTTTTGCACTAAAAACAGAAAAAAAAATTGCACGAAAAACAGAAAATTAATTTGCATGTAAAAAACAGAAAAAAAATTTGCACGGAAAACAGAAGAAAAAAACTGTGCACGAAAAACAGAAAAAAAAAATTGCACGAAAAACAGAAAAATAATTTGCATGGAAAAAACAAAAATACCAATATTTCGAAAAACAGGAAGAAAATTAATTACACAGAAAAACAGGACTTTTTTTTTTTTTCAAGTGAATGCAGTACGCTTCCGTAATGTGGAGCAAATAAACAAAGAAAATATTCACATTTAAGAAGCAAAAACGATCAGAAATCTTGTTTAAATCGTGAAAAAATCTCCAAACTGATTAATCGATTATCAAAATAGTTGACGATTCATTTATTAATTGATGAATCTTTTCAGCTCATGTGAGACTTGACTGTGAAACTTGATGGACAGAAGTCGCAGAGTGCAAAGTTTAGGCCGCGTCATTGGAGAATGAATTGGTGAATCAACTGGAGTGCATCAGCCTTTTCTTTAGAATCGTAGGCTGACCTGTGGAGTCAAAAGTCTTTGTTTGTTTGTGTGTTTATCTCTGCCCACAGCAGTCAAATCCACATCAGCATCTCAAGGTCAGCTGTAGTTGAAGTGTCAAGTCTTTTCCTTCTGATATATCGATGTGGAGGAAGTGTTTTGCCTTCAGCGCAGGCTGCAACATTTCATGCTCTACTTTTTATATGTATATTATTGAGTTGAAAATGTGCACGTATCCAAACGGAAAGTAAAGCAAATCAAGCAGTTCCACAACAGCTGCTCGACTTCAGGCCTGGATGTGCCAATAACAGCTGCTTCTCTTCCTGCGCCGTGCAGCTCCAAGTGTCCCAGATGCAGCGCGAACAAGACAGATAGCGCACGGAAAGGAAGCGCTGTAGAAACAAAAAGTCAAACAGCTGCTGTTCCACAGCGCTATTAGTTGCTGGGTCACTCTATATATATATGAATATAGGCATTTTTAAAAAAAAAATCTCTGTGACAGCACGATGTCATGAGACGTCGTCACAGCAGATGCTGAGTTGTGGAAAGATCAACATTTCTCTTGCTCCAGGGGTGACTTCAGCAGTCTGTTTGAAATGTGCAGCAGAAGAGATGATAGACTGCTGGTCATAATCAGTGTGTGTGTGTGTGTGTACATCCAACCAGCCTTTTATCAAATCACTTTGAATGAGGAGTTCTGTGAATGACATCAGGCAAAGCTCTGCTTTCACTTTAAAGACTTGTTAAACAGTCGATGTTTCGTGGGCCAAACCACTGACATTTATGAACCTTTTTTGGGTGACAATTAACTCAGTTTTCTTGAATAGATCCGTGTCAGTGTCAACACCGTAGTTGTGCGTTTATCTTTTGATGATCTTGAGCTGGAATACAAATAATAAATCGTAGCAACGGAATTTTGAAAGATGTAGAGATAAGTTTTCTTTCTTTGCTCTTTCTTAATGGACAGCAATATAAATTTTCTCTTTGATTTTAGATGAAAAATGATAATCTACATAAAAAAAGTGTGCATTATTGTTAGTAGCCCCAGGGCTCTATAGACCCCCCACAAGTCAGGTCATGGTCAGAAAAAAGTCGTCCGATTGGGACGGAATTTGGTGAGTTTTTCAGGCTTAGACTAAAGTTTCTTGAGAATTTTTTGGGGAATTTTTGACGCAAATTTATCGTCCTCAGCGATCCGACAAATTTGACGTTAAAATGGCAGGAAAAGATGGAGAGATAAGCACTTTCTTTGCTCCTTCTTAATGGACAAAAATCTACATTTTCTCTTTGATTTTAGCTGAAAAAATTCTAATCTACATAAAAGAAAGTATGCAATATTGTTTGATTTATTAAATATAGAGATTTAATGATCAGTACTGTTATGAGTGTTGCTCCATCTTGCTAATAAAATCACTTTACTGGCCATTCAGGCCAAGATTTAACATCCATTCACCAGAATACACCTGTTAAACTGTGTGACTGTGAGTACGGCAATTCAGAAAACCTCTGATCTCCTGGGATTTTCATGCATAACCATCTTGGATTAGCAGAGAATGAATCATGTGCGGCAGGATTTCTTAGCAAAAATGAGGAGAATAACCAGACCGGTTCAGTATATTATTATTACAAAAGGCAGTGACTCAAACAATTCATTGTCATAACTAAGGCTGGCAGACGACCATCTGTGAACATGTTGAACCTTGAAGCAGCGACAGAAGACGCCACCATGTGCCGCTCCTGCCACTTCAATGTGTACCTAATAAAGTGGCCTTTTTTGTAATGAAAGATTGGGATTTTGTCTGTAATCGGTGAGTATTTGAGGTCAAAATGACCTTTAACCATTCAGATTATGGTCTACTTGACCATTGTGGAACAAGAAACAGACATTTGATCAACTTTTATGACTTCATTAGAGCACAAACCTTGTTTCCTCCCCCTCAGCTTATCCTGTTTTTGTACCGTATGATGCAACAAATTAGAATTTGGCTTTTCTGTAAGTCTGCCACAGTTTGAACAGGGCAAAAGAAGAATAAGTTAATTTGAATCTCTAATTGGGTTTGGTGAATCAGCTGTGGGAATATCAAATCAAATTAGGAAACTCTTGTGCTCTTTTTTATTCCGAGGCACGGTTTTCGCCTCCAGCTACGCATTTTAGGATCCGTCGTCTATATTTGTCTCCATTTCCTGTGTCTCTTACAGCAATATTACGCCTTCACTTTGTAGTCTATCCTTTCTTTCTCTCATCAACCGCCCACTATTCTTTCCCTTTTCTTCTCTGTCCAATTTTAGATCTTTTTCGCTTGTTTGTTTTTTTTACTCTCATCGTGTAACTTTTCCAGTCGTCTTTTAACCCAACAAAGTGTTTCTGAACAACCGGTTAATGCAACTTTATTATGTCGATTAATATGGATTTATTTCCTACATGACGCTTCATTAAAATAGTGCCAACCGTAGTAACATTTAATTTGTTTTTTCGTCTTTCGTCTCCGCCTTTCCCTCTGTCCATACGTGGAAAAACACATAACCCGTCTGTGTCTTTGTTCCCTCGGAAACTATTCCTTCAAATAAGTGCGACCGATTTGCTGCAGGCCCAGACAGACGGTGTATAATTGAGTGATAGGGACGAACGCTTTAAGCTGCCCCTCTGATCCACAGCAGCAGCAGCAGAAGATCAGGCAGAAGGAGGAAGTATTTTTGTTCAGCCCACAGTTGTGCGATTGTGTGTGTTTTTGTGTCTGTGTGTGTTGAGCTCAGGTAATCTTTTTGTCTTATTTTCTCTTCTTTTGTTTTGTATTTACCTCGCCGCTTTCGTTCCACACTCTCCACGTCTCTCTCTCTCGTCATTTGTCTCTCTCGCCGTTATCTTAGTCCTTTAATTAACGCGACATGCTGTGAAGTGAGACGCTAAATAATGCAAGCTTTTCCAGTGACATTGAATCAGGCCAAGTCATTAGCGACCGCACACACACACACACACACACACACACACACACACACACAAACAAGTGCCGTGCACGCAGACGCAAAACAAAACAGTATCGGTAAACCTGCACAGGAATCCATTTCAGTTCAATTCAAATCATAACATACATTATCTCAAGGCACTTTACATAGACAACGATCATACATCACACAATGAGCAAGCACCAGGCATCAGTGGAGAGAAAACAGAAGAAGAAATCTCTGACTCAGAGATGTGCGGCCATCTGCCTCGACCGGTTGCGGTGAAAGGAAAAAATCGAAACTCTTAGAAGATTATTTCTGATGGTACATCAGCTTATAATGAGATGAATGATGAATGGCACCTCTTCTATCGGCTACTATGTTAGCCGATGCTAACATAGTAGCATTGGCTACTATGTTAGCTTCCAGTCGCGGGTCCATGCTACTAAAATAACTTGCTTCCAAGTTTCCATAGTTTGCTTCCATGCACAAAAACCATAGAGGGTTAAAGGTCAAGCTGTGTTATTGAAGTCATTCTACGTCTCTGATTTAATGTGCATACGGGGAGCAAATGGGCTGTATAAACATAAGCTACGTAAGCTAAAGCTCTATCGTTCTTTTGTCGTGTTTTTTTCCTTTCCGCGGTTAGTTTTTGTTTCTTATATGTTGAAAAATAAAAGAATATAATCAGAGGCTAGTGTACCTGGTCTGAAGATATGGTTGTTTGGACATTATAAGTTCACGCATTCAATGCACACGCTATGTCGCTTACCAACTGTAGGGGGAACCCAAGAGCAAATCCTACTTCATGCTCCTTAATGGCAGTGATGGTTACAGGGGTGGAAAGGGGAATTGGCTTGTAACTGGAGGGTTGCCAGTTCGAGTCTCAACCAGGTCAAAGGGCTGGATTACCCCTGAGCAACGTACCCAAGTAAATACATACATATATATTTATAGGATATATGGTTGTAAATTAGGGAAAAAGAAGAGGAAATGAACACACTGAAGTCGAAAACAAGAGCTGCGTTAACCCCTCAGTAACTAACACGAGAAGAAAACTGCAGCTGTGTATTGTTCACCCCGCGTTGCCAAATTCCCTTTACGCCACTGTAGTCGTGTAAATCGCGTCTCTGAATGCTTAATTTGTGCAGCGAGAGATCTAGGTTATCCCAAAGCAATTGTTTCAGACCAAACCAAGTGGAAAATCCATTGTGGGTTTAGTTGTTTTCTGCCTTGGCTGCGAGGATGCAAAGAGCTCTGGGTTCTGGCAGTCTTCCCCCTAAACCCCCCCCCCACACCACCACCACCACCACCACCACCTCCTTTGTCTTTTTTTAATCAGATGGCTTGTTCAGGAGTGGAGAGGATTAAGACTGCTGCTGCTGCTGCTGCTGCTGCTGCTGCTGCTGCTGCTGCTGCTGCTGCTGCTGCTGCTGCTGCTGCTGATGCTGCTGATGCTGATGATGACTCTGGTTCAGTTTTTTTGGACCGGCTGCAAACCCGTGCACGTACGCAGAGCTGCACGCACGGGCAAAGGCGGTCGACACTAATACATACATTTACCACAGAGGCGTCGATGTACTATGCATAAGCTGCCCTGTAATGCGTGCATCGTTCAAGCACGATTGTCTCCCGTCATCACTCGCTTTCGTCGTGTCAGCAGCAGCATCAGAGAGAGATTTCCGACACACAGAGCGACGTCTGATGCCAGACGTTCGCGTCAGAGCGATGTAGATCTGTGTGCGTCTGACCGAGCGACGGACAAAAAAAACCAAGCGATTGAAAGAAGGAGAAGATGTATATTAGAAGCCGCTAAACCAAGCCTTCGGTAATCGGTGCGTGTACGACACAACGAGGGCAACAAGTGAGAAAAGGGCCCCAAGGGGAAAAGAAGGAAGTGAGCTGAGGATGAAAGGATAGGGGACACTGAGCTGTATGTTGATCCAACACGGCCGGCAGATAATCTGCAGATCACACAGCAGCCCCTCACTCACTCACTCACTCACTCCCTCACTCCCTCACTCCGACCCTTCCGCCTCACGGCCGTTCTGACATCATCGCGCAACAGATTACAGACGTTAATGTGAACTTTAGAAGCTCGACAGATACTAAATGTTTGCTGTTAAGTTGGAAAATTCACGAGCTTCTTTGTGACACAACACAACGCACCGCGGGCGCCGAGTGTACGGTCCTAATGAAGCGCGAAGACGAGCGGCAGCTGCATAACTGGAGTGGAAGGCCTAGAGGGAACTGTGTGTGTGTGTGTGTGTGTGTGTGTGAGAAAGAGTTTAGTGTATTTTATTTATATCTGAAAATGCACTTGAAGGGATTATTAATATCTGCATTTTTCTTCTTCTTCTTCTTCTTCTCCAGGTTGTGAAGGCCTGTTTGTGTCGCCCTGTTGTGCAGTGAGGCTGTGAGCTCACGGTGGATACAGCATGCATGTGTCGACATATCCCATGATGCACTCTGCCTGCCCGGGCCTGCTTCTCCTCAGCTTCCTCTTCCTCGCCGACGCTGACTGTGAGTAGACAGAAGTTTTCCTGTGTGTTTTTTGCGACATTATTGGCCACCGTTTGTAGCTCACTCTCTCTCATATCACATCTACATGTGTGTTGGACGGCAGCTTTGACTCACGGCCAGCTGTTTTTTTTGCCAACCCCAGTATTTGGCGTGGATATACAGAGCACATATGGCAAATCACATCATTTCTCCTCTGCCTGTGTGATTTTGTCTAATGTGCGCGCACACAAGTCCATCTTCCTGGTGTTGTGTGATCCATTTTCCCATGAGTTCATTCAGATATCAGCTCCAGCTCAGTTTTTTTCAATCGTCCTGAGAAAGTCGTGTATGTTGCTGAATAAATAACATATAATAATATATATATTCAACTGCAATATCCAGCTATTCCAAAAAAAGTGTAGATAAGACCTTATCTTGGTGCATGTGTGGGTTTATAAAGCACTGTGCAAAAAGTCTCCACGGTTTTATTTTTCCAGTATGACAACGATACCACACACACACACACACACACTGCTAATGCAGTGAAATCATATTCGGGAGAAAGGAAAAACAGCTGATGAAACACTGACAGTCATGGACCGGTCTCCACAGAGTCCAGACCTGAATCTTAATGCAGTGTAAGAGACAGACTCGATCTAGAAGAAGAAGTCTGGTGAAGTGCTGAAAGAAGCCTGGTTAAAAAAAAACAAACAAAAAAAACAGAAGATTACAGGAAACTTCATAATGTTGGAGATGTGCGGTTTCACTAAATACAGACCGGAGAAGCCATTTTATTATTATGAAAGTTGTTTTTTCATTCCTTTTTTTTTTCTTTCCACTGGACGTACAGTGTTCCTGGTTGTGTATTGATAACAGATTGAGAGCAGAAAATAAAAGTGTTTTATCATCAAAACAGTGCTGAGACTTCTGCACACACCAAGATAATGTGTTAACTACACATTTGGAACAGCTGAACATACACAACTTTCTCAAATACCATTCAAAAGTTTGGTGTCACTTAGAAATGTCCTTATTCTTCATAAATACACGCAATACATTGTTAATGTGGTAAACAAGTATTCTAGCTGCAAACGTCTGGTTTTTAATGGAATATGTACATAGGTGTATAGAGACCCTTTTCCAGTGTTCTAATGGTATGGTCCAATGGTATTGGATGATTAGAAAACCCTTGAAAACCCATCTTGTCAATGTCTTGACTATATTTTCTACTCATTAACAAAATTTGTATACGTGACCCCAAACTTTTGAATGGTAGTGTGTATAGGATAATTTTTTGTGTATCTTTAGCTTGAATCAGGATGATAGGGAAGGAAAAAGAACTGAACTGAGCTGAATATATACATATTTAAGTCAGAATAAGCTCTAACTGGTGCACACTGTTTAGCACCTGTGTGTTACTGTATAAGAGAAGGTCGTGGCCCTCCATGACTGCATGACTGGATCATTTACCATTTAACGGAGATTTGAATCCCACAACAGTGTTGATGAAAGACCAAAGGATAAAATATATGAAATATATGACCCAACAGACAATGGAGAACATCCAGCAGAATCACCGGTCTTTTCTGTCTGACTGTCATGGGTCTAGCTCCACCCTTACCATACCAAATCTTTACTCTGGTAACCCAAGAGAAGGGTACGGACATACGGAACAGTCGGGGCGGGTTATTTTGGTACTATTCCTAATGGAAAACGCAAAAAGAAGGACGTACCGAACCGTTTTTCCTCAGTGGAAGTTGGTGTTCCTCTCAACCCATTGTTGTCTTTACAAGAAAAGAGGCAATAATACGTCATGACAGTGATTAACTCTTGGTATAAACATAATTAGATTAGAATGAGTGATAGAACTAAAGGGCAAAACAAAACAGGAGTTGGTAAACTGATAGTGCTGATGACGGTCGCGGCCGCACGTGTGGGAGCAACAAAAAGTTTCCAAAACCTTAAATAAACATCTCGGTATCGCTGCTCCGGTGAAGCATTAATGCAAACAGACAGACGTTACAGTGTGATTTATTTGGTAGAAGGAAAAAGCTTTGGGTTGTGTTGAAAGTACACACACACACATATCATCACAACCCCATATATCACACTCACAGACTCACTTGCAGTGTTTTAATAGCACACAGTCACACACACACACACACATCCACTCTGGTATTCCTTTGGATCTCCTGGCCTTGTCCTCTTTGTAAGTTCCAGGGTCGAGCAGCAAGTGACCCAGTCATCCATCAACACGACGATGCTCCTAAACTTCCTCTATGAGGGTTATAAGGGTCTAAGGGATTCCTCGTACGTCTCCTCCTCGTCTATATTTGTCTTTCTTCTCGCTCGCTCTTTGCCTCTTCTCGACACGTCCATATAATCTGCTGAGAAAGAGGGACGCGGAGCTCGAGAGTGTCTTATTTTCCCTCGTTTTATCTCGTTGTGTACGACACGGATCGCCTCTGTTCAAATCAACAGTGGGGACTGTGAGATTTGAATGTTAGGAATTCAAAAAGGAGGCTGCTGCTGCTGGGACACTGATATCTGCGTGATGTGAAAGGTTATGGGGAAATTAATTAATTACACTGTAAAAACAGCCTTATTAAAAGAATACGTAGAACAAAAAGAAGATGTTGCGCTTTATTTTGAAGCAAAGATATTCTGTCAGGTCAGAAAAAAGGAGTTTTCCTTTCCGTTATGCAAACCATTGTTTTAGCTTGTTTCTGGTCATTAAGGCTTAAAGCAATCTATGGAATCTGATTTTTATTGGGTTATTTTTGTCGTGCAAAACTTGCATGCGGATATTATGGAAAAAAAAAAAAAGGTATGAAACTTCTTTTACTTTCTGGAAACTCAGTTTTTGCTGTGCACATTCTGCAAAATAGAGGCCACGTTGTAGTTTCTTCCTCTGTGTTAGTTCCTCAGTGCATCATGATGATTAAAGTTATGGGGGAATTAATGAAAATATCACTGGAAAAACAGCCCTGAGTAAAAGAATACTTAGAACTTTGAGCAATAACAAGACAAAATGGGCCAACATTTCATAAAGTTGTACTTTATTTAAACGCAAAGACATTCTGTCAGGTCAGAAATGTTTATGTAAAAAAAGAGTCTTAATTTCCTTTATGCAAACTATTGTTTTAGCTTGTTTCTGGTTATTAAGTCTTAAAGCAATCTATAAAATCTGAGATTTTTTTCAAAATTGGGTTATTTTTGTCATGCAAAACTTGCACGCTCATAGTATTTTACTTTCTAGGCTAAAAAATAAGACTTCTTTTACTTTCTGGAAACTCAGTTTTTGCAGTGCACATTCTGCAAAATAGAGGCCACATTGTAGTTGACATGACTAAAGTTATGGGGGAAATTAATGAAATATCACTGTAAAAACAGCCCTGAGTAAAAGAATATTTAGAACTTTGAGCAATAACAAGATAAAATGGGCCAATATTTTGCACTTTTTAACACAAAGACATTCTGTTAGGTCAGAAATGTTTATGTAAAAAGACTTTATGCAACCATTTCAGCCTGTTTCTGGTCATTAAGGCTTAAAGCAATCTATATAAATTAGGATATTTATGTCGTGCAAAACTTGCATGCTGATATTATTTTTCATTATCAGCAAAAAAAAGAAAAAAAGAAATAAGACTTCTTTTACTTTCTGGAAACTCAGGTTTTGCTGTGCACATTCTGCAAAATAGAGGCCACATTGTAGTGTATTCCTCAGTGTTAGTTCCTTAGTGCAGTGAACTTAAGAAACACACTTTTTTTGCACTCCCACACACACACAGAGAGGACGAGTGGACTCAGGGTATTAAATGCAATCACACGAACATGTGTCCCATGTGCATATTTTGGAATCCTTGCACCACACGTGCACACTCTGCACACAACCTCTGCTCCACGACAAACAAGCCGTGCACAGAGGTTTTTTTTTTTAATTTTCTCCATCCCTCTTTCTCTCTCTCTCTTTCTCTTCCACCACCATTTTTCTCCGTTTTTCTCCAACTTTTTATGTGCGCATGCGTGCATACGATATCTGCTGGATTAAGAAGAGTAATGCCCTGATCCTCTCACAAAACTAGGCCACCGCTGCATGTTACGCAGTGAGATTCCCCCCCTGCACGAGAAAACTGCATCGCTGTTGCCGTGTCATCTAAGGCGACAGGACAACAATACAACAACAATAACAACAACAACAGGGTGCTTCTTCTTATCTGCTGACTGTCGTTTTGCGCCCCAAAAAACAACAAGCTGTCATCCCGATACCGGCAGCTTCGAGGTATCGATGATGATTCCGCAGCTGAAATACAACGTCGTCGTCGTCTCCGCGTACCTCGGAGGCTGCAGTGGGACAGAGACGCTGCTGAGTCGCAGGCTTTCGCTTTAGTCAGCAGACTCTGTGCAGTTTCAAACCGAGCCGGAGTGGTTTAGAGTTCTGCTCGGAGTGAGCGTTCGGTAATGTGAAACCCTTTAGCCTCGGCGTGTCTCACATCATTCACGTGTTGTAAAAGCGCCGCATTCACAAGTGTGTTTTTCCCTAAAGGGAAATAAATACAACCAGGATGTCGATAAAAAAGAGAAAAGTCAAGCAGTCGCTCACTCCCTTCACTAAATACGTGACATTTTCATACGTGACATACGTTAAAAAGCCCGCGTTACCATGGAAGCACAGTTGCACTTGCTTACTCGTTTGACTGATTGACCCGTCAACGTTCTGCTGAGGTGCCAGCGCTCAGCTGAGGCCTTCAGGCAAACTGCGATTGGAAAGTGGAGTGGGATAATCTCAGACAATGACGGCACAATACCTTTGCTTTCTTTAGGAGCCCTTGAGCAAAGCACCAAATGTCAGCGTTTCATTTCGCTCTTCCTGAATAGGTGCTGAGTTCAGGTTTTTTTGTATTTATAGCTTCAATACCCATTTTGTTAACACTTTAGATTAGAGAACACGTCTTCACCATTAAGTAGGTGCTTACTTACATAAAAAGTAGCATACTAGCCCTTTATTAGTAATCATTAAGCATGTATTAACACCTATTCTACCTCTAATATGACATGAATTAAGTTTTTTCCTACATAAGGTGTTAATACGTGCTTAATATTGACTAATAAAGGGCTAGTATGTGACTTATATGCATGTTAGTAATGTGCAGCCACTGACCTGGTCCATGTCCTTAGATATAAGAAGATAAACCATCCTGAATACATGCAATATCCTTTACTGTAAAAGTGATTTCAGGCATTTGAGTTAAGAATGTGTGTTTAGGTTACATATATGCACAGTTTGCCAATGTAAATAGGCTTGTTTATGGTCTGATTTATATGTTTATACACGACCAAAGGTTGGGGTCACCTATACAATTTTTGTTGTGTTTTCCATTAAAAGTCAGACTTTTATTCATCAAAAGAGTTGCAAAATGAATAGAAAATATTGCTTATAAAATATAACATCATTGCACAAGGGTTTTCTAATCATCCAATAGCCTTCTTCTTTTACTTCAAAAATAAGGACATTTCTAAGTGAGCCCAAACTTTTGAACGGTAGTGTATATATATATATGTATATATATACATATATATATATACATATATATATATGCAAGCTTGTGTAGTGGTAAGCTGTGACGAGATTAGATTGCGATTCACTAGAATGAGATCAAGCGGCGAGGTCGCAAAGGTCAAAGGTTTGTGGCCCCGGGGACGAGTTAAACGTGTGAAACAGAATCAAGCATTTGTTTTCACGCATGGCTCGTCTTTCTGTCCCGTGATTGATTGGCACTGCCTGATCCCTTTGCCCATAACCTCAGTATGAAATGTCAGAACGGCGGCATCGTACGCTCCGGGCCATTTTGTGACGGAGGCGCTGTGATGTTCCTCTGCAGGAGGGATAGAGGGATAGTGTGGTGATCCAATAACCGCGCGATGCCTTCCGGGGTTGCACTGGTCGTACTGGTTCGATTATCGCATTTGTTCTGAGAGATTTTCTATTCATAGAGTTCGATAGAAATCACTTAGCATAGCAATTCATTCAGTGATTGTGCACATTGTGTTAAAGGAAAGTGCATTCACTTTTTCCCTAATACCAGGGTATAAGGCCAGACAACATCATCACATTAAGGCTGAGGATAATTTAATCTCGGAGGTTTTTTCCTCCTCTGATAAATGGCTCAGTCTCTACCCTTAAGACACTGGGAGGGTCAATGTAGTTAGATAGTGTTTCTGTGTTTATTCAGTGTTTATTCATATAAAAGTCAACACAGAGGCTGAACATTACAATGACTAAGCAGTTGTTAGGGGTGTGAATGAAAACGGAGCAAAAACATAATGCTGTAACACTAATAATGCTGATATTGTCCTTTCATTTTCCCAAAAAGTGAACTAATTATCATCGCTTTCTAAAAACAATCCATGGTAAATTTATTGGATTGTATTAAAATGTTGTCTCCAGAGATAACTTATCTCGACTGTGGCATTAAACATTGAAAAATAAATAAAACATCTGCAGTAATTGAAGCGATTTGACAACGTCTGTCCATCAACTCTAGTGCTAATATTTCTCTGTAGACAGAAATGGGACACATCACAAGCATTTTCATCAAGTCGAATGTCAAATCCGTGCAAAATTTAACTGCCAATCACCCTGTCTTTGGTTATTTATTAACTGTTTTCTGTCTTTGAGGGCATTAAATCCACATGTGCCGTGTACTCTGACTCCCTTAATACGTTTCCCATCGTTATCCGTTAACATCAATCCTTGAATTAGGCTTCACAGAGGAAAACTCTACATGTCGACGAGAAAGGAAAAAACATACAGCAGCCGAAGACTAATTCTAACATAGCTGTGCATCCGTCCGTGAGTAACGGGATCTGACAGACAGTGAGCTTAGCATTCTGAGATTAGCTGCAGTGTTTCCCCCCCGATCCTGGTCCTCGGGGACCCCTGGGCCTGCATGTCTTAGATGTTTTCCCTGCTCCAGCACACCTGATTCAAATGAACGGGTAATTATCAGGCTTTTGCAGAGCCCGATGTTCAGCTGAGCATTCGAATCACATGCGGTGGACGAGGGCAACGTCTAAAACGCACAGACCAGGGGTCCCCGAGGACCAGGATTGGGGAAACGCTGGATTAGCAGGTAAAGAGGTCTGGATAGCGTTAGCTTAGCTCTGAGCCTGATGTCCAGCTGAGCATTTGAATCACATGCGGTGGACGAGGGCAACGTCTAAAACATGTAGGCCCAGGGGTCCCCAAAGACCAGGATTGGGGAATCACTGGATTAGCTGGTAAAGAGGTCTGAATAGCGTTAGCTTAGCTCTGAACCTTATGTTCAGCTGACCATTTGAATCACATGTGGTGGATGAGGGCAACGTCTAAAACATGCAGACCAGGGGTCCCAGAGGACCAGGATTGGGGAAACACTGGATTAGCAGGTTAAAGAGGACTGCTTAGTGTTAGCTTAGCTCTGAGCCTGATGTTCAGCTAACCATTTGAGTCATGTGAGGCGCACTCTTAGAAATAAGGGTTCCAAAAGTGTTCTTCTACATCGGCTGAGGTTCTACCTGGAACCATTTGGTTCTTGGTAGCACCAAAAAGGGTTCTCCTATGAGAACAAGCCGAAGAATCTTGGTTCAACGTAGCACTTTTATTTCTAAGAGTGTGGACGATCTATAGCATGCAGGCCAGGGAATAGCAGGTAAAGAGTACTGGATAGCGTTAGCTTAGCTTTGAGCCTGATGTTCAGCTAACCATTTGAATCACCTGCGATGGACGAGGGCAACGTCTAAAACGCGCAGACCAGGGGTCCCCGAGGACCCAGGATTGGCAGACAGGCTAGCGTTAGCTTAGCTCTAGCATAGCTGACCACTGGTCTATGAGTAATGTGCTGCGACCAGCACTGAGCAAACCCTCTGTTCGCCCTCATGGGAAGCTAGCGCTGACCCAGTAAAGCTGTGTACCCCAGTGGGCAGCAGCCCCATGTGTGTCTTCTAATGACCTGTGGACAAAAGAAGAACCCCCCCCCCCGCCCCCGTTTGATTAAATCTTCCCATTGTGTTGCGAACAAATTAACCCTGATTAACTCATTTGTCCGACCCCGGGGCAGCGCTGGTGGCTAAGTGGCATGCTAATTGGACGTGCATTACTGCAGGCAGTAAAAGCGCTTTTTATCCGACGCCACTGCATTAGTGTAAACATGATGTTGTTAAAGTGCTGCTTGGAAGCGTCAACTGGAAGTCGTCCAGCAAAGAAAAGACATGACAAGCAAAAGAAGAGAAGAGGGTTGTTCATTCATTCATTCATTCATTCATTCATTCATTCATTCATTCATCGTCTACAGCTTTATCCTCCACATGAGGAGGTAGAGAAACTTCAGACTCTAAAAACTTTGCGAACATGAAGTTATTGCACTTAATAGCTGCTCCTGCTTTAATTCTCAGTTTTGCCAAATGTTTTCCAATCATCACTTATTCACTTCAGACGGACTGCAGCTGTCTCTCCGCTCGTCGTCCGATTTCATCTCTCGCGGCGGAGCGGGGCGGCTGATAATTTGCTCTGAATGTGTCGTTTTGATGTTAATGTGTTTCAAGTAACGTCTCTGGCCGGCTGCCCCGCCGAGTCTTAAGGGCGACTATCATGGTCCTTGGCTCGGGGCCCCGGTATCGGCCTCATTCTTCAATTTGTCTGACAAGTCTGACTCAGTTCTCATTTGGAGAGTCATCAGCTAACCACCCACCACTACATAAAACACTGTGCAGCTGGATTCTTTCTTGGCAGTGTCTGTAAATTAGTCATTACATGCCTAACAACATGAGCGCACGCACACACACACACACACACACACACACACACAGACTGGGAGGAAAATGTGAGGCAGGCAGGCACAGATGCTTTGGCAAGTTGTACCAACATCCGGAGAAAAGCCTTGTCAGATCTGATCCAAACTTCACTGACACATACGCTCCACAAAGCTATTCATGCACACTAACAGACTTATATGTCCACACAAAGCCCCGGGATCATGAACATGTTTGAAGGGGGGACGACGCGCCTGATATCGATCTGATCAGGAAACTCAATGACCATCTATCCTCTTCCGTCTCTCAGGGGGTGAACCGCGATTCAACCTCCGAACAGAAATAACCAGACGTTCAGAGAGAAACAACCAACTGGCATTAACGTCTGCGTCTGCTTGTTGTGGGGAAAACATATTGTCGGTTTTAGATTTTTTACATTCAACACATTCTGTTTCGTGGTGTTTGTTTGGTGCAATTTCCCCCAATCTTAAAATACTTTGTAGTAATTCATCGTAAATCCCTGATGGTATGTGAGCAATTTACAAACTCAGTCTCTCACTTAGTTTTTTTGTGTCTTTAGCTTCACGTCTCAGTATTTGTCTTTTCAAAGTGCTAATTAGAGCTAAAACAATTAATCGATTGACCCTTTAGCTTCTTAAATGTGTCTCAGTTTCTTTGCTCCACAAAACAAAGAAATCATTCAAACTGAATGAATTTGGTTTGTGGACAAAACAAAGACATTGGAGAACATCGTTATTTCCAGGTTTGACAAACACTGATCAACATTTTATTTAAAAATGTTCTTTTTGCAGCTCTAGTGCTGATCAAATAAACCTCCGTCATAGGTTGTATTTTTAAAAGTCTACTCTCTATGTGTCCGTATATAACGTACGATTACGTTGGGTTTGATTTAGAAAAATCCGATCTTCTGACTAAATTGATGTCATTTTTGTGACATTATACCACATGTAATAGTAAAATAAGCATGGTAGATTCCTGGTAGATGGTAGATTCCTGTTAGGAACAATGGTGTATTCAGCGCAGATGTAGCAGAAAAATACGTCAGGCTTATTTTTGCAAGATCTTCTAGTCGAAGCCATTTCATTCACTTGTGATATATAAAAACAAAACAATTAGTCATAAGTTGGCACATGCAAAATCTTCAGAATGTGTTTATTGCAAGAAATATAAAGGAAATTTGCATCATATGACATCATATGAAAAAACCTGTACATGTAAACAAAAACAAATATGTAGATTTGTTCAGAAAGTTGACCTGATTGAGCAAAACTAAAAAAAATTTAAACAATAAATTTGGTGTTGACCAGAGATGGAAAAAGTACTAAAATGTTGTACTCAAGTAAAAGTACCAATACTTTGATGAAATATTACTCAAGTAGAAGTAAAAAAGTAGTTCATTTGAAATGTACTTTAAGTAAAAGTTACTTAGTTACTTTGCGTGGGGTGTCGCCCGGCGCGACACAGGATATTACATCACTTTTGACCACGCCCTCTATGTTCACGCGCCAGTGCTAATGCTAATCACATCATCATTCATCTGGTTCTGCTGTATATTTTCCCCCTGTAGGTCTTCATTGTGCTGAATCTTTATTTTTTACTCCCTAACGGATAGGATTTATAAAGTAACTAAGTACAATACTTGAGTCAATACGTACTCAAGTAAAATACAAAATCCTAAAATGCTAAATTTTAAATTGTACTTAAAAAATACAAAATACACAAAAAAAAGTATTCAATACGGTAACTTGAGTAAATGTATTTCGTTACTTTCCACCTCTGGTGTTGACCAGTGTTATCATTTGATCATTAAGGACAACATTGAGAAACAATCTTTCAAAAGTTTATGGCAAATGTCTTCAGCCGCCGACTCAAAAGTGATCCAAAGAGGGGAGCTGACTTTATAATCCCGGCCATCTGCTGTGGAGATCAGAGCTCACTGTATGGGGCGACCTTTATCTAGGCCGCCTTCCATACACACACACAGACACACAAACACACACAAACACACACACATCAGGGAGAAGATTGCAGCATCTAATTCCATCTAAATCTCTCTCCGTGCGCCCACTTAGTATTTCCCCATTCTCCTCCTCCGTGGGTCAAATTAAGGAAGAAGAGAGAGGCTGCAGGAGCTCTAAGCCCTTCTGAGAATTATCCAAATCCCTCGTCATTTTTTTTATTTTATTTCCGTGAAATAATAAAATGTGCAGGCACCCTATTTTTTTTAACTCTCAAATATGAGCCTGAACCCCCAACACGAAGACGAAGAGAGAAGAACAGGAGGGTGAATTTATTTTGGTTTGAAACGAGATGACGGCCATAAGAGGATGGGAGGAGGAGAGAAATAAAGGAGAAATTGTGAAATGTGAAGCCCCCCCCCCCCTTCATTAAGTCAGTCAATGTGACAGGAAGACTTATATAACACCCAAGAGATGGAGGGAGAAGATGGAGAAAGAGTAACAAGGAGGAGGATGAAAGAGAGAGAGAGAGAGAAGCTGTGGATGAAGAACTAAGAGTGGGGCAGAGAGAGATAAAGGGCTGAATATCCAGAAAAGTGAGAACCTTTAGATATTCAAATATTCAAAGACAGAGAGAAAGAGAGAGGGATGAGGACAGGAGAGAGAGAAAAAAAGCAATTGAAAGATCTCCCATGCCTTTTAGTACGGCTCTGCTGGCTTTACACTTTTCATTTGTTTGTGGGGGAGAGATTAGCAGAAGGATTAAGAAAGTGATTCTCCCACTCCTTATTCTCTTCTGTTTTCTCTCTATCTATCTATCTATCTCTCTCTCTATCTCTCTCTCTCTCTCAGACGGGCATACAAACATGTGCTCGCTCGCCCATCCCACACATGCACCTACTGCATGCAATAACTGACACATTAGTGTTAAACCATGATCATTATTTTTGTTAATCTGACAACAATTTTTGCTTAATTGCTTTATTATTCACATTTTTTAATATTTACATATATGTATATGTATACTTGTATACTGTATATATGAATATGTACGTGTGCATATAGATATATACGTGTGTATATATACATATATATGCACATATACATATTCATAATATACAGTATATATGATTACGTATGTGTGCATATATGTGTGTATATATATACACACATATGCACATATACATATTGATATATATACATATATACACACATATACATATATGCACATATACATATTCATAATATACTGTATATATGAATATGTATATGTGCATATATATGTGTATATACATTTATATGCACATATACATATTCATATATATACATTATATACACACATATATACATATATATGCACGTATACATATTCATGTATATATACACACACACACATGTATGTATATTAATCTTGGTCATCGTCTGTAGCAGTAAACTGAATGTTAAAAACAGGACATTTTGAGGGCTGTGGTTCTTGAGGTTTGACACAAACACAAATCAACATTTTTCCCCAACATTTTGTGGACAACATCACTTCATCCATCAACATTTAAACGGATGCTTGAAAACTAAATTGTTAGTTGCGGCCCTGCGACCACAGTCCAAACATTTTTAATTCACCAAAAAAAAAAAAAAAAAAATGCCGACGCTTGATGAACGATTGAAACGATTAATCAGTTATCTGACGAATCATTACATCGACAACACTGGCGTCGCCCCCTCATGAAGTTCATTGTTTTAGAGCGTAGGTTATAGTGCGGTTTATGTGTGTGGGCTTATGTAGCCTATAGGCCCTAGTTGCACATTACTGTGTGTTATTTATTTATTTTCTTTTCTCTCTGCACTTCATCCACCGCCCCTGAAGTAATTTTTACTGCTATACTGTGTACATGAAGTACATTCTCTGATGCATGTAGTGTTTTCTGCATTTTTTGGTTATGCAGGTGTGAAATGGTAAACACACACACACACACACACATTCTTGTACTTGCTGCATACTGAGGACTGGGTTGCTGGCAAAGTGAGGACCAGCATTTCCACTTTATAAATCAACACAATCACAAATATCTACTCCATGAATGACATCTACAAAGAACTACTGGTTGCAGTACCATAACATGTCTGCAGGTGGAGCCCCAGAGCAAAAAGGGCTGGAAAACTTTTTTTATTTTTATTTTTTTTATTTTTTTATTTTTGGTCCAAAATTTGACAAAAACGTCATACAATACTATGTCGACCAAAATTTTAAAAAAAAATTTGACAACAAATTTTTGGTCCAAAATTCGACAAAAACGTCATACTATACTATGTCGACCAAAATTAAAAAAAAATTTGACCAACATTTTTGGTCCAAAATTTGACAAAAAAGTCAAACTATGTCGTCTAAAATTTGAAAAAAATGTGAAAAAAAAAAATTGGTCCAAAATTTGACAAAAACTTCATACTATACTATGTGATCCAACAGTTGAAAAAAAAATTGAAAAAAATAATTTGGTCCAAAATCTGACAAAAAAGTCATACTATACTATGTCGTCCAAAATTTGAAAAAAAAATAGAAAAAAGAAATTTGTCCAAAATTTGACAAAAAAGTCATACTATACTATGTCGTCCAAAATTTGAAAAAAAAAATAGAAAAAAGAAATTTGTCCAAAATTTGACAAAAAAGTCATACTATGCTATGTCGTCCAAAATTTGATTTTTTTTTTTCTTGGACAAATTGAATATAGCATGTTATAGCAACCTAAGGAAGTGATTTCAATGAAAACAAAGTGAGGACCGGCCAAAATGTCCTCACTCCGTAAAAATGACCTCACTTTGTTGGTTAAAAACCCTCCCTGGTCCTCAGTATGCTGCAAGTACAAGAACACACACACACACACACACACTCTGAGGTAGATGTGTACAGATGCCAGTGAGGTGCAGAGGGGACCGGGCAGCTTGAGGCTCTCTGACGATGTTTGCCAGTACATCTGGCTCAGTCTCTCTGTCTGCCTCTTTCTCGTCTTCCCGTCACTTCTTTTGTTCATGTTTTATTTCTCCCTCACCCACTCAGCTCTCCATCTGTCTCTCTCTCTCTCTCTCCATATCTCACTGTTCTTCTGCTCTCCCCACTCTTTCAGCACTCTCGCTTTTTTTCCCCCTCTCCTTCTCCGAAAAACAGCTTTGCTCTCTCTCTCTGTCATCCCGTCCATTTTAACAGCAAAAAGCAATTTCTCTCCCTTTGTCATGGGGCAGATGGCAGTAAGCCCTTAAGTAGGGATTTTCTGGTTTGGCTGGAATGCCATTAGGCGAGCTCGGCGCTGTGACGTGCCGCGGCTGACGTGCCGAATCGTCCCCGATGTCATGATGTCGCAATCCGGAGAACGCCGCGCCGCCGATATTGTCGGCATCCGCGGAGCGAGGGGTTTAAGTAGTCATGTCAGGAGTAAGTCTTCATAAATCCTTTATAGTATGGACATATTAATCGTCTTTGGTGGCACGGTGGGGACAACGTGGTGGACATGCACACATACATGTCCAGACACAAAGCGGACACAAAGTAGCACATATAACTTAAACCTATAAGTGAAACCCTAAACTCAAGTCTTAACCTTGAAAGGTCTCTTAAAAACTCAACATGTCCTCACTTCCTTTGGTGCATAAATTATTTTCGGGTCCTCACAACGACATAAATACGAGCACACACACACTCACACATCTGGCATTCTCTTTTACATCCTTTTTTTTTCTCAGTTACAAAGTAGTTTTAAACATATGTGACCAGATTATTGCAGTACATAAAGAGGTATTCCGTGGGGTTTAAGTACAATAATCCATTGCATTATGTGCATACATACTATGTGTGTATACATGTGTATTGCATAAACACACACACAAACTGCTTCTGTTGTACAAAATACAGTTTTAACGTTGACTGAACTTCTCTCTCCCACACACAGCACCTCCCAGGTTCACACGAACCCCAGAGGACCAGACAGGAGTCCAGGGGGGAGTGGCTTCGTTTGTGTGTCAGGCCGCGGGGGATCCGCAGCCCAAGATCGTCTGGAACAAAAAAGGCAAAAAAGTCAGCAACCAGAGATTTGAGGTATGAGTTAGCACACCTTGTTATAACACTGATTCCTGCCCAGAGAAAGTGTCATTAGCATTTGTGTTAGGGCCAATTCCAATTCCTATCTTAACCCTCAATCTTAACTGGCCTCAAAACCAAGTGTTGAGGGTTATTTTGTACACTTAGAAATGGGACACCCCTTAAATGCAGATACGTCTTCAGACTGTAGGGGGCAGAATAACGCGAAAGCTGCGTCCAGTCTGTCAACTCCAAAAAAAGAAGAAGAAGAAGAAGAACACATTTACGTCAGGATTATTTATAACGATCCGTTTGTCAGTCAAGTTATTAGAGGTTGTCAGTTAGTTATAAGATGATACTCATACAAATATTCAGCTGACAGTTACCACACACCACGACTTATTGAAACGTAAACCATAGCAAACCATCGCTTGTCCGCAACCGGCCGGCTATTGACAAAAGATCGTAAAATAAAAAATAAATGTTACGCAACAATGACGTCAGTAATCCATAATCTGGGCCTAAACTAAGATAATACAATGGTTTTCATCATTTTTATATCTCTATTAACAAAGAAAATACTTCATTTGTAGCGTACTCGTTTCGCTGCTTTCGGCGCCATCTTTGTTATGTGAAAACACGCAATGCATTGTGGGTAGCCCTTGCTCCCAAGGGTGGTCTCGGAAAATCTCAATATTGAGGGCGATACAGCCCTTGAACTTGACCCTCAACTTAATTTCTAGCACTTGCACTAGAGGGAGCGCACATTTTTGAGATTGAGGAATTGTAATTCACCCTTAGTATTCCTATTATTTTCTGCTCATAAAACAAAAAAACAAAAAGCAATTCATCAAGCATCGCCTTGTCGTTTACGCTCACTCGTAAATACTCGCTGACATTTCCAAACGCGTGACATTTTATCGACTTAATAATTGAATCAAGAAGATGCAAAGGTGATGGATGACACTGTTGTTCCCCGTGTATGTTCCCGTTATCACGCGGCCCCTACCAGACGTTGTCGTGACTCTATTAGTTCCACGTGACGATGGCAAATTACGGCAAACTGAAGCGATCTTTGAGATCTCACAGATGCTTTAAATGAAACGGGGCGAGTCATTAAGGCGGTTAGTTACGCCACTGTGTTTCCTTTCATGACAAATCTGCGCGCCCTGATCATTAGTGCAATGAAAGGTGACTGTTAAGTCAATAATGAGGAGGTCGTGCTTTGATTTTTGCACATTAGACGGTTGTTTTCTGGAATTACAAGAACATAAAACGACCTGCGTTTCTTCATTTGTACTCCCAGAGGTTATACAACCTGGACTCCTTCATATGTCAGATGATGCCGTGGGCTCCACTATATGAGATTCTTATATGATCAACCTTATTAGTTTCCTGCAGGCGCTAACCTTTGATTTATTTCTCCACCTTCACTTCTCGCGTCGCTCTTCGATGGAGATGTTCGAACCAGAACTCTCTTCCGCCCGTTTCCGTGTCACCCTGAGCTCAGGGTGCTTTTTTCCCCGACTTTAATAAGTCTCGAGTTTTACCTCCCAGGTTTAAGTTCATCTTGCTGTCTTCCTGTTTGTGATTAAATCACTCGGGGAGATGTTTTTTTTTTTTTTAATCTAGCCCACGTATACTGTATTTTTCTGTCCCATCAGGAGTTACTGTGGGATTTGTTTTTATTGGATTTCAGTTCGGCGGGAACCTTCTCGGAAAAAACTCTGAAACCAGATGCAGTGCATGCATGAATTACACGTGTGCGGGAGCATTTAATATATACAATCCAATAACGTTGAAAGATGTGAATTTACTACATTTCCTTGGTATGAAAAGACCACGAGACATTTGTATTCTTACCAATTCCCTCCTAATTCGACGGCGGTGCCGCTGTAAATCTATTTTAATGTGTGTCGTGATTGATCCTGGACTGTTGATACAAGAATGCCCCGTGGCTGAGGATTAAACTAGACTACAGCTCTCACATATGTGAGGCGGGTTGTCCCCTTATTGAGTTAGAAACTTCAAAAACTTCTAAAATGAACTGTTGATCACTGACATACGAACACTGTCGAATGTAAAATAAATACCAGTAAGGGTTCAAGCGCTTGAGAAATCAAACCCCTGCATGTATACTGTACATAAACCACAATATAATATAATATCTGACAGAGGTTGAAGCTTTGATGAAAGCAGAAAGACATTATAGCAGATATGGAGGCTACATAACGCTTATTCAAAGTTGTATTACTACATTTTCCTTTTTGCTCCATTTTATTCTCCACCTCCTTTCGACCGTAAACTAACAGGTGCGGCTCAAAAACAAGAACTACACAACAGAGTATGATAAAAAAAATTAATGTACATTTCATCCGTCTAACGCAGGTGATAGAGTTTGACGACGGGTCCGGCTCTGTCCTGAGGATCCAGCCTCTGAGGACCCCGAGAGACGAGGCCGTTTACGAATGCCACGCCTCCAACTCTGCCGGAGAGATCACCGCTTCCACCAAACTCATGGTTCTTCGAGGTCAGTGTAGACCGTTAATAACATACGAAGCGTCTCTTTTAGGATTTAACGTATGCATACGTGATTAAAGATCACATAGAGTGGTCCTGTTGCACATATATGTTAGTTATGGAGGTATACTGTCATACATTAACTTGTTTTTATGGTCAAAAACCTCCTAGTTGTTGTAAACGAGCCGATTTCCCAGCCGCGAGACTTGAGACTCTCAACCCAGAAGTGACATAATCAGCACACCCGCTCTCAGAAACGCAGCTCCCCCCTCTGGAAAGGTGGATGCACTGCTACTCATTATCAAAACATTGTTTTAACAGTTTTTAAAAATAGCTTCTTCACGACTCCCCGCCGCAGTCCCTTTGACGACCTTTGACCCGGAGTCAGAAGACACTGTTGCTCGTGAAACACCTCCACAACGGACGTTATTCTTCTTCTGCGGTTCAATGTACGTAACCGGATGTGCCCGGACTAGTGCCCGGAGCAGGACGATCTGCTGTTCCGGAGAACCGCTGTTTACGTAACTATAACGGGATTTTCAGAGATCTCGCTGAGCCCCGAGATTACAATAAAACACAGCGTTCTCAGCAGGGGCTGAACTGTTTGTTTTCGAAATTTCAGGGCTTCGTAAACAAGGTAATGACGCAGATACACTCTTAAAAACAGCGTTAATAGGAACTTCCGGTCTAGGTCCGCTTTAATTCATTATTGATAAGAGTAGATGTAAGTAGATGTTTATTTATTTATTTTTGAATAGAGAATAAATGGTCTTCTTATGTGTGCAGACATTCATATGATCATACTCTATTACAGTCATTCATTAAGTGGTTATACACGCATGTGTAGTGAATATTAATAGTGGTAACTAAGCACTAAGTGGCATTTGCTGGCCTTTAAAACAGGGGAAGCTCATTTCAGGCCCGAGTATTTCTACATATATTCCATCCACTGACTCCCAGAGAAGCTGAGCTTCCCTGGAAGTGGAAGTTTTTTTTGCCACATTTATCCAATCAAGTAGCGCCGGCGCGTCTCACAGAGATGACGCAGAGCAGCTGAGCTTCCCTCTG
This sequence comes from Microchirus variegatus, assembly GCF_963457635.1. NCBI lineage: Eukaryota > Metazoa > Chordata > Actinopteri > Pleuronectiformes > Soleidae > Microchirus > Microchirus variegatus. Next base: position 15,908,301 of record NC_139824.1, read on the forward strand.
GCTCTAATCACGTCACGCGAATGTGATTGCAAAACAATACGAATTTGACCGTTTATTTCATGACATTTTGGAGGAAGCAGAGCTTCTCTTGCTGTCGTAGAGCAATCACCTCTGCTACAGGAAGCACATACTGACATAATAATGTCCGGGCAGGAGGAATGTGTGCAAAAGTGTATTTATATACATTAGAAATAGGTTTTGGCAAGCCCCTCGCACATTCTGATTGATAAAGTTTAAAATTCCATTCAAAGCTCATCCTGGAAGCTCTTTTTTTAGTTGTTGTAGATGTGCGATATAAATATGCAAGTGTAAGCCGGAGTCTTACGGCCGCTGCAGACGCTTGTGTCAGTGTTAGCGAGAGAGAGAGAGAGAGAGAGCGAGAGAGTCCATTAATGCAGATAGCGATGTTAGTGTTAGTGGAGTCCATTAGGAGAACATTATGTACCGGGTAGTTTGAAGCTCAAGAGTGTCTTAGTGAGCGAAGCTGCTGGAGTGTGGATAATCACATTGCCTGCCTTTACAGTATATACTCGCGGGAAAAGGACGTGCTGCCTATTGTTTTACCATCGCTCTCCTTCTCTTACTCTCTCTCTCTCTCTCTCTCTGAGTCTGTCTGAGGGCTAATAAACACAGCGCTACAGCTCTTCCTACACACTCACTTCTTTTTCTGTCTCATCTATGTTTTTTGTCTCTCTAAGTTCCTCCCATTGCACTTTTATACACTTCCTTCCTTTCATATGCCTACTGTCTCTCTCTGTGTGTGTGTGTGTATGTGTGTGTGTGTGTGTGTGTGTGTGTGTGTCGCTGCACATTCTCTGAGGTCTACTTCACAGCAGCCCTCTAAATTATTTATCTCAGAACACTCTTTGCATCTTCTGTACTGTTCCATCCGTCCCTGTATCACATGGCTCTTTGCATGTGTCACCGAGCGTTGCATGTGTGCGTCTATTCTTGATTTTTTTCGCATGTGTCAAGAATGTCGCACACGTGCACGTACAAACAAAACATCCCCCTAATCTAATCTAAATCAGTCTTAGATTAGATTAGGGGGATGTTAGAATGTAGTTATTAGGCCTTTTCTTCTTCTCCTCTGAGGAGTCATTGTGTTGTGGATGAATGAGAGGCCACCTGGGAGCAACTAATAGCTCCAGATAGATTGTCAGTCCAAATGTCAGTGTGCACACACACACACACACACACAGGTAGATTGAGGACACACACACACACACACAGAGTCCTGTCATTCACGTGTCTCCGTCTCCCCTGGCTCTGCACAGACAGACGCAGCTCCAGTGACTGACTGACTGACAGACTGACTGACTGTCTGACAGCAGGGATTCAGTGTTAAGGTCAGGTGGCTTAATTACTGAGCGTTAATACCCGGCTAATTGAAATCTTAGCTCGCAGTCGATGTTTGCGCGATTGGCCGCGGCGCGAACTTGAGAGCAGAGTTCTGAGCCCTGTGCGCTGTATAATTCATGGCTGGGTTACAAAGTTGACGGTGAATCAGAGCATGTCTTTGGGGAAATAAAAAAAAAAAAAGGATGTGGTTTGAAAAAAAACAAAGTAGTAAATTAAAAAAAAATTAAGTTTTAACTAATTGCGCACATTTAAATATGTGCGGCTTTTTTCCCCGACAACTGGGGTCACGTAATTTAAACCACTTTATTTGAGGGGGAAAGAAAGTGAAATCAGTTATTTGGACCCACCACATCCTCAGTTTGTGGTGGGTCAAATGTGTAAATCTCATCCACTGACGGTTCTTTGAGAAACCGTACACTCTTAGAAATAAGGGTTCCAAAAGGGTTCTTCTACACAACTGAGATTCTACCTTGAACCAATTGCTTCTGAAAACACAAGTGGTAACACTAATGATTCCAGTAAGAACCATTTTGATCCAGAGAACCCTTTAAAACCCGTGTCCTGAATAAAGGGTTTTAAAAGGGTTCCAAAAAGGGTTCTCCTATGAGGACAAGCCAAAGAACCTTTTATGGTTCTACTAAGCACTTTTATTTCTAAGAGTGTATGAATAAATACACTCTTAGAAATAAAAATGCTAAGTAGAACCATAAGGGTTCCAAAAGGGTCCTTCTACAAGGGCTGAGGTTCTACCTGGAACCATTTGCTTCTGAAAAACCCTTTTCCCGAAGAAAGGGTTTTTCAAGGGTTCTTGGTGGAAACCAAAAAGGGTTCTCCTATGAGGACAAGCCGAAGAACCTTATATGGTTCTACTTAGCACTTTTATTTCTACAAAAATACACTCTTAGAAATAAGGGTTCCAAAAGGGTCCTTCTACAAGGGCTGTGGTTCTACCTGGAATTTGCTTCTGAACTCCAAAGGGGTTCCAGGTGGAACCTTTATAAAAAGGTTCTACCTGGAGCTAAAAAGGGTTCTCCTATGAGGACAAGCCGGAGAACCTTATATGGTTCTACTTAGCACCCTTATTTCTAAGAGTGTATTCAGTCATAGAGCAATATTAGCTTAGACCCAACAATGGTACTGTACCCAAACTTGTGAGGATTTGTTTAAGTATCAAAAGCTTTAAAACGGCGAGAGTTTGGTGAAATTGATGACGTGCAAACATCTCGTGCAACCGGTGTTTAGGTTTTTTTCTGCAAAAAATGAAGACACAAAGAAAGCTGCGTCCTCTCAAACGATGACGCAAGCTCAGATCACTGGATTGCGATGTATTATGCGAAGTATTAATCCGTCACGTTAATGTTGATCCCCCGCGTCAATATTGAGAGACAGAGACAGGTTTGTTTGCAGGTGCACGTACAACACAGCAGCCAGCTCGTTCTAGCGTTAGTTCCCATGATTATAAGGCCAGACTTTTGACTTGCAGGCTTCCCACATACACAGATGACAACCCCAGCGAGCAATGTGTGTGTGTGGATTTCATTTTGGGTCTGGTATAAAGAGGACAGTGTTCGCGCTGCAGTTCCCATGATTAGGAGACCAGGGTTTTTTTCTATGAGCTGTGAAATCATCTGGATCGCTCACAGTGGAAACATTGGAGTGGGAGCGCGTCCAAATGAAACAGTGGGATGTGTGGAAGGCTCCGTCAACAAGGGAGTTTAGGGTTACACATCTGCTCTGACCTCAGGGGGGTTCTCGACCGTCAGTGCTCAGCAACACACACACACACACACACACACACACACACATGGGGGGGACACACAGCTTTGTTCCAGCTACACTTTGGTATTGCTTACACCTGTCCCGGTAATGGATGGTGGAAGGCTAGCGTGTTTGCGTCTGTGTCTGTATTCCCGCTCTCACAAATGCAAGGAAATATGTATGATCTCAGGGAGTTTGCATTCTAACTCTCTTCATTGTCCCGACCCCAGGTAGATGAAATAGAATGCATTATTTGCAGCCTACGAGGGGCTGGCTTTGAAGTAAGCGTTTGCATAATGGAAGCGGAGGGATATCAGAATTGTTATGCTGTACGGCTCTCTTGTTCTTGTCTGTTTTTTCTCTTTGCTCATTCCCTTTGTTTTTCTCTCTGTCACTGCCTTTTATTCCCTTCTATTCTCTTTCGCCCTCCGTCACCGCTCGCCCCCCAAACACCTTCTTGTCATCTCTTGGTTTATCGTGGTCTGTTTCCATGTGTCGCGATTGATTGAAACCGGAGCTGTTAAAAGGCCACACATGCACTCGCCCAGCGTCTCGTGACCCGCCGGCTACGGTTCGATGGGCGAGCACCAGAATTAGCATCTCCTCGGCGAGGTTTCGGTGCTAGGATTTCCCGTTAATGAGGCTCTCTCTCTGTGTGCGGCCGAGGCGGATAACGTCACAGGGGATCGTAGAGTAAATATTAAAATAGATTGCCTTCCAGATCAGATGCATCTCCCGACACAGGCAGGAAACACGCGCTCCTTTGTCTCGCGTCGTTATCCACTTTTCATGAATGACTCACGAATCAGACGTTTTTAGAGTGCCGTTAAAAAATATACACACCTACGAGTGTGAATCTTATCGGTTTGACTGAGTTCTGTCGCCTCTGATCCGCCCCGTCCTCCGAGCGTAGTCCCCCCCCCCCCCCCGTCTTCTCTCGGCGTCTCCACGCTTGCCCACTGCCTTTGATTTTCCTTTATCGCGCTGGAAAAGACTCGTCATGTTTGATGTAATTGCCTCAGAAGTTTGCCGTATCACATTTTTGATACGCCGTCCCAAAAGGGGCCCCGAATCCCCCACGGATGATTATTATATTCTCATTTGATTTTTTTATGCAGTGAGAGGTGAAACTCTTCAAGAGCTGTGAGGGCTATAGATCCTGCTGGACAAAAAAAAACGTGTAGCGGGGGGGGGGGGGGGGGTTTCCCAGCAGAATAGAGTATTTGACTTTAGCATTGATTCCACTTTGACAAGCAAGTTGCCTAAGGGTTTATTGAAGTAGTTTGTCAGGTGAAATATAACGGTTACTTATTCTGATTGACCTCGCTGTTGGATCGCCTCGAGGCTCATGCAGAACATGTTTTGATTCTAGTCAGTTCACGGACTATTAAGCAGTTTCGCTGCGTTTCCTGTAGTGAGCCTTAGACTGTTTGTTGTGTTGTGTTGTGTCGTGTCGTGCGTCAGACTCACAATCGAACAGGCTTTCTTATTTCTTCTCTCACAAAAAAAGAGGTTACTGAATGTCAGGACGTTGATGTCTCGCTCACATCTGTGCAGTTAATTAAGACCCTGAAGCGATCCATCTTGGAATCCCATGGAATCAGGGTTGTGTCTCAGGATACTTTGAAGGACCATATTTAGACTTCCTCTGATGCGCTACAGTACATTTTTACACTTCTCACTATTTTTGTTTTATTGCATTTTTGGCGCTTTAAGGGCGGCTAACGTAAACGCACAATGTGTTTCCATGACGACTTGACTGGAAAAAGACGCGTGCGACGTCATGTTTTTTACGCGCCGCGGCACCGGAGTCCAGGCACCGTTTACCAACCGGTTAGCGTCGTTAGCTCCTTTAGTGCTGGTTAGCGTTAGCCTACAGTCGAACTGGAGCGGTCTGTTTATGGAACGAAAAGAGCAACAAATCACCAGTGTACCTGTTGTGCGTGTGTTTTTAAAGTTTAGCGTTACTTTAGAGACTCTTAACAAATCGCGAGTCACGTAAACATGACGTCACACGCGTCTTTTTCCGCTCAGTCGTCATGGAAACGCATTGTGCGTTAATGTGCGTTAACGTTGACGCCCACAACTAACAAAAACACACTGAAAATGAACCTATCTGGATCGAGAGACTGGTAGAAAACGTAATTTGATCTTCGCAAACAGAAATTAAGAGCATTTGGATTTGCATATAGAGAAAGGAAGTGGGATCTGATCACTGAAGACACGTTCCGACTATAATAATAAAAATTCTGCTGTGTTTGACTCGTGTTTTTTCGATTTTTCCAGAGGACCAGCTTCCCTCAGGGTTCCCCACCATAGACATGGGCCCCCAGCTGAAAGTGGTGGAGCGCTCTCGGACCGCCACCATGCTCTGTGCCGCTAGTGGCAACCCTGATCCAGAAATTACCTGGTTCAAGGATTTCCTGCCAGTCAACACGTCCAATAATAACGGACGAATCAAGCAGCTCCGCTCAGGTAAACGATGCCTTTATCCCTCCGTTCTTTCCCTTTCTCTTAAACCCCGGCTTTTATCTCCCCCCTCTTTTACTTTGCTATTTTCCCCCCTCTGCCTTTTCCCATCCCCAATTTTTATTTCTCTGCTCCCGCAAAAACCCTTCTGTTATTTTTGTCCTCGTTCACCCCCACTCTCTTATTGCTGTTCCACACCGTGGTTGCTGGCCGTGTTCCTCAGCTGCCCCTCTCTGCTGCTGCTGTGGTATGAGTTGACTGTGTAATGGTTGCCAACTCCCATCTGAACTCTTCCAGGCCTTTAAAAATGTGAACTCCCATCTTTTTTCTCCAAACTCTCTGAGGTCTTCCCGTGCACATCACCATCGCAAACGGGTTTTCACGTTTTCCAAAAAACACAATCAAATATTTGTGACGGTACAGATAGCTACATCATCGACTCTCTGTGACTGACAGAATTAGGAAGGTAAACCCAGGCGACGGTGGTGTGCACTGAGGAATTGGCCTCCCTAATATAGCTCACTGCTGTGACTAAATGATCAAATAACCTTTTTTTTTGTTTGTCCTTATTTCCTCGGAAAGTGTGTCTTCAAGACATGTTTTTGAGGAAATAATGCGGAAAGAAATTCCGTTCAGGTCAAGCAACTCCATCCATTTCAATCAATCGGTTTTGCTATAGCCACAGTAGTGTGTCAAATCCCAACGTTGTCGTAGCCTCCTCCCCTTCCCCATCCCCTCTCTGCTTCCAGGGACCAACTCTGGAACCAAAAACCCCCCCTTTTTCTTGTGATTGGACGACCAGCTCTCTGGCTTCTTCACCGATAACAACCTCTTGGCTTCTGTTTCTATGTTTTTTGTTAAGTCTCTGCCTCTACCACCCACTTCCTGCTTACACTCCCTATTTGACCTTTATTTTATGAATTAAAAAATAAATAAACAATGTAGATCTTTACAAACTGCTACAACGTAAAAATGTCAGATATCTTATTAGTGTTGTGATGATTAGAGAGTAGTCACAGTTCAGTGTAAATGCTCAGTATTCATGACTTCTTGGCCGCTCCAGTGCTTTTATAAGGTGTTTTCTACAAAGTCAACTCCTCTGTGTCACTAAAAGGGTTTCCCATTGTAATGCCATGTCTATGCTGTTTCTTTTCTCTTTGTATCTTTTTAACCACAGAGTCCTTTGGTAAGTGCTGCTGTTCCAAGGCCCCACACACACCCTCACTCTCTCCACCACCACTCTGTATATTTACACTAATGTTGTTGCTACTGTTGCTGCTGCCGCTGCTGCCGCTGCTCACCTTTACCAAACAAAAAAAAAAATGTTGAGGTGTTTTTAAAATGCATGGCATGCATTTTACTAACAGTCACACTCAAATATAATGTAACACACACACACACAGAAATACACTCTTATTATAGAGTTATACACTCTCACATCTTTGTCACCCCTGAGGTAGATGAACCTCACCCTCACCTGTGCACCTGCAGCTTCTCCACACCCAAAGAAAATGCAATAATTTCCTCCTCACACTCGCCTGTTTACTTTTCCACTTTCCCTTTCTCTTATTCAGTTAGTCTGTCCCTCCCTTTACTCACTCAGTCACTCACTTATTCACTCACTCACTCACTCACTGTCCTCTGTGCTGTATAAAGTTACCGGTCAATACCGCAGATGACTGTCAAGAAGACTGTTAAGAAAATCGATAGCTCCCAGGTTGCAGTCTGACTGTAGTACGGTGTTGTACTAAAACTTGGCGACAGTCATGTAAAAAACAAATGTATTGTTATTTTTATTTAACCTGTAATTAACCAGGAAAAGAGGTTAAATAAAACAATACAAATGTCAAATATAAATGAGGCTAGCAGTGCAGTAAATCCAATCTTCAATGCTCCAAACACTGTTGAACGTGCGTTAATTTATGGTATTTTGTAAGTATTTTAATTTCCAGTTTCCTGGTTTTATCAAAGCCTGCAATATTGGGCAAATTTAGTGTATGTTTAGGTTGATGTCCGAATATAAACAGAAACTAGATCTAAACCTGGTTTACACCTAATATAAACACAGAAACCAGATCTAAGCCTGGTTTATACCTAGTATAAACACAGAAACCAGATCTAAACCTGGTTTACACCTAATATAAACACAGAAACTAGATCTAAACCCGGTTTATACCTAATATAAACACAGAAACCAGATCTAAACCTGGTTTAGTCCCAATATTAACACAGAAACTAGATCTAAGCCTGGTTTACACCTAATATAAACACAGAAACTAGATCTAAGCCTGGTTTATACCTAATATAAACACAGAAACCAGATCTAAACCTGGTTTACACCAAATATAAACGCAGAAACTAGATCTAAACCAGGTTTATACCTAATATAAACACAGAAACCAGATCTAAACCTGATTTATACTTAATATAAACGCAGAAACTAGATCTAAACCAGGTTGATACCTAATATAAACACAGAAACTAGATCTAAACCCGGTTTATACCTAATATAAACACAGAAACCAGATCTAAACCTGGTTTAGTCCCAATATTAACACAGAAACTAGATCTAAGCCTGGTTTACACCTAATATAAACACAGAAACTAGATCTAAGCCTGGTTTATACCTAATATAAACACAGAAACCAGATCTAAACCTGGTTTACACCAAATATAAACGCAGAAACTAGATCTAAACCAGGTTTATACCTAATATAAACACAGAAACCAGATCTAAACCTGATTTATACTTAATATAAACGCAGAAACTAGATCTAAACCAGGTTGATACCTAATATAAACACAGAAACTAGATCTAAGCCTGGTTTACACCTAATTTAAACGCAGAAACTTGATCTATTGTACTTAGGGCCAATGTTTCAGTGTTGGACGGTGGATTTCTTTCTTCTTTTTATCCACAGTAAGTGTTAAATTGATTCCTCTGGTAGGATCTTGGTCTGTAAAGAAGGACCAGAGCAGATTTAGAATCAGTTCAACTCTATACTCATTTACTCTAAGTCTACTTACTTCTTAGCCAGCTGTGAACAAAACTCCGCTCCCGACGACCACATCTGCCCCTTTTCTACAAGTCAATGAAGTCAAATCGATAACCCATCTGGTTTTAGCTCCGTCACTGTCTGACACTCTGTCTCTCCAGAATAGAATCTAGTCTTTCTCTCCTCAGGCTTAATCTGCCTTCACTTATTCTGTCTTCTTCTTTGATGCCTCTTCTTCCTCTTACACTCTAAAGGATCTATATATTTTTCGAGTCCTTTCTCTCTAATTGGACTCTTTTCTTTTTCCAAGTTACTCCCTCCCAACATACACAAATCCCAGTCCCCCCCCCCAAATACCCGAACCCCAAACCCTTAAACTCCCCCTTCCCTCCCGTGCCCCTTTTCCTTCTGTGGTACTAACATTTTCTTCTTCTTCTCCTTCTCTAATCTCGTGCATTCATTGCCCACTCAGGTGGCACGCCCATACGAGGTAAGACCGCTGGGAGGATCAACATCACACGGTGGCCCGATTCCTTTTCAACCCCCCCCCCACAAAGTTTCCTGCTTGTCTCACAGATCTTGAAAAGCAGCTTTGTATGGGTTAATCAATACAGAGAGAGTCCAAGAGATTTAAGACTCTGCCGTTATCGATCATACCATCCAGCTGCTTCAGATCTACGGTGGGCTGGGGACAAGAGGGGGAATTGGAATTGAGCAAAGCAACTCATTATCCTATGATTTTAATCACTTCCCCTCTTCTCGTCCTCCATCCTCTCTCCATCCTCTCATCCTTCTCCACCTCAGCCTTCGACGATCACCCGATAGCACAGACGTCCATTGCTTTCCTCTTTGCCATACTGTGATTTCTCTTCAGTGTTCATCACTTTAACGTCATTTAGCTTCTTTAACATAGTCTTTGTCTCTGATCTAAAAGCATGGTGTGTTTTGTTTGTTTTTGCTTAGTTTTGAGGTCGGAAAGCAAACCATCACATTTTTAATAGCTTTTTTTTTATATATGACCCAATTTACTTTGCCTTTTTTCTTCTTTTTTTTTGGGGTCTTGACCCGGACTTGGCCCAGCCGTCTACCTTCTCTATATTTGCCCAATCAAACGTCCCAGTTTTGTTTTCCCCTCCCAGCTGTTATTATTCGCTCAGCCTGAAAAGTCCAGATGGCAAAGACTCAGACTGACACACACACACACACACACACACACACACACACATACAGAAACTCATAAACCTGCACACACGTACATTATTTCATGGTTTTTTACCATTTACTTTCTCTTTTCTCTCTCATTACCAATAAAAAGCCCCAAACAACCACTTTTTTGATAAAGTTTTAATGGGCGCTTTTTTTGCCTTACCACCCCCATCTTTAATCAATCCAAAAAACCTGGTTGACCTTTTTTTGACAGTTTTTCTATTTTCAGGCAGCGAGAAAGCACTGGTCCCTTCCCCGAGGCTTTGCGTATGTCGTTCCTATATTTTTTTTTTTTTGAAAATCTGTTGGCCGTGATGGAGGTCGGTTGATCTCTTTACCTCCTTAAATCACATCACACTCCTGATCCCACTGGTGGATCCGAAAGGGTTAGAGATGTCAATATATCAATATAATATATTATACTCCCTTAAATAACTGCTATCTCGATTTTCAGCAATTGTAAATAACATATTCTGTGTCTGGATTTCTCCACGTTTTGGCTGCTTTTGTGTCTTTGTTTCTGCCTTTTGCATGAAGACGACATTCTCTGTTTTTGTAGGTTTTGTATCAGAACCTTTTTTTTTTTCTTCTTCTTCTTTTTTTTTTGTCTTCCCCATTTTCTAAATCAGGAAGCTGAGCCATGTTTTAGGCAGTACTGCTGAGAGTGGTAAAAACTTGTTAATGTGCCCCTGTAGACCTGGATCCTTTTTTTAGCCCCCTTTGTTCCTCGCACACAGTTCAGCTTGTTTTTTTTGTGCTGAAAGCTCGGATACATTTCTTCAGCTTTTACCATTTATGTGTTGACGCGCAGTATTTAAGGACTGTTTTTGTTAAAATGTGGTTTTGTGCGATTGCTCTTTCTTCCCCTCCATCTTTTCTGTGCGACTCATCCCTCTATCCATCCAGGTGCTCTCCAGATAGAGATGAGCGAGGAGTCCGACCAAGGCAAATATGAGTGTGTCGCCACCAACAGCGATGGGACTCGCTATTCCACCCCGGCTAACCTCTACGTCAGAGGTGAGAGGAGAATACATATAATAAACAGTGTAATTGGAGCCAGGTTATTATACATTTATTGCATTCGTGATCGCAGTAGAGTGATACGCTGCTATTAACACCGCCTGTGTTTTATAATTATTTAGCAAACGAGAGCTGAATGTTTAACTACGGCTGTTAATCTCTCTGCTTTTTTTTACTTCTGAGCCTTTTAGACCTTTGCAAAATGACACAACGAATGTTTGAATGTAAGAGGCAATTAACATTGTCTATAAGGGTGAAAAAGCTTTCAATATTATAATAGTAATAATAATAATACCTTTATTAGGTGTTATTTGCAGTTACATACAATAAATACACACAAATATATACATACAGTATAAATAAAACAAATATTAAATTGAGTTATGGTGCTTACAAAGAAAGAGCAATGAGATTAAAGGATAAAAAATAAATTTTATTCATTTTTTAAATGATAAAAAGAGATTAAATAAAAGACCTCATCGCATAAAAGTACGTTTTAAGAAGTGATTTAAAAGAACTGATGATATTCCTCCTACATTCTTAGAACTAAAAGAGCTAAGTAGAACCATATAAGGTTCTTCGGCTTGTCCTCATAGGCGGTTCCACCAAGAACCTTTATTCACGAAAGGGGTTTTAAAGGGTTCGCTGGATCAAAATGGTTCTTCCTGGAACCATTAGTGTTACCAAGAACCCTTGAAAAGCAAAATGGTTCCAGGTAGAACCTCAGCCCTTGTAGAAGAACAGTTTTGGAACCCTTATTTCTAAGAGTGTAGTATAGTATATCCACTATATCCTCTAGTTTTTGGTCATTTTAGACCAAATCCGCAAAGTAGTTAGCGTTAATTTTCACAGTTATGATATATGTTTTAAGGCTGTAAAACCCCTCACCCCACACACTATGAGAAATAAAAATATATTAAATGTTTTCCTATGAATAAGTATGATAGCTTTTAGAAATAACAAATTTAATGTAAAGGATCAACCTACGAGGTTTAAACACGTAAGAAATTATTATTATATCAAAGTTCATCTTCGTCCTGCAAAAGCATGCAAAATTGCACCAAAAAACTGTACAGATAATATTATTGTTATTATATTATACACAGAAACACACATGTGATACGACTCCACTATACACACATACTGTACATGTATAATATGATGTGCAGTGAACACACAGGGACCACAAACAGTGCAGAGTCAGTCATGTGTGTCTAACAGTGTTTGCAGGGCCGTGCTGCTGCTCAGTGAGTGTTTGACAGGCGAGTGTGTGGAGGCAGCTGGCTCTAGAAGCCTCTCAACAACAAACTAAACAACAAACTTTATTTTTCTTTCCTCAACTCTGACTCTTTTCTCTTTCTTTCTTTGGTCTCTTCCTGTGTCTGTTGTCGTCACCTTGCCGTTGCTCCTTTGTTAAACTTGTTTTCTCTCCCTGTCTCTTCTCTGATCTTTTTCCTCTTCCCGTCCTCCCTCCCTCTGCAGAGCTGCGAGAAGGTTGGTATTTGCAAAGACCGTGTGGCTCTTTAGAGTCTGTTTAAACCACCGTTTGTGCGTTTGTGTGTTCGGTTGCTTTTTAAGCCCCTTAAACGTGCCCCGTACAGTGTATTCCTCGAAGATTATACTGTACCCTCCCATGTTTCGTCTTCTTTTCCCCCCTGCGAGTGCATGTGTGTGTTTCCTGTGACTCTGTTTTTGTTTGTGGCGTCTTTTGTGTTTCGGTTCATAAAATATTTAACGCAGCACACCTAAAAAACACCATGAATAAAACATTTTGATATCACATGCTCCCAAGCGGTGATGTATCAGAGTGTTTGAACGCTCACAGTCGTCTTTGAATGCCATAAACTTTGATTTCAGAGCACGACAAAAATAATCATCCCGCTGCATATATAGACTCTGATTGTTATGCACTGTACTCAACGACGTTGTCATGAATTTCAAATCTCTCTCCTCTCTCTTCCTCTGCCTCCGTGCTTTCATTGTTCCCTCGTCCAGTTCGCCGCGTCCCCCCTCGCTTCTCCATCCCGCCGGCAGACAGCGAGATTATGCCCGGGGGAAGCGTCAACATCACGTGCGTGGCCGTGGGCTCGCCCATGCCGTACGTGAAGTGGATGCTGGGGGCGGAGGACCTCACGCCCGAGGACGACATGCCCATCGGCCGCAACGTCCTGGAGCTGACGGACATACGGCAGTCCAACAATTACACCTGCGTTGCCATGTCAACGCTTGGCGTGATTGAGGCGGTGGCGCAGATTATTGTCAAAGGTGGGTTCAGCGGCGTAATACACTGAAATATACATATCACAATATTATCTTTATTAGATATTTTCATCTTCTGTTTATCTCCAGTTGCAAGCTGACCATATGACTCTGTATTGAGTCTGGTTTCCTCTGTGAACTCAAACAGGATATAAGAATACTCCCAATAATACAAAAAGAACTCAGGAAAAATTAACCTACTTACCCATACATCCCTACAGAAGAGGATTAGTACCACACAGGAAACAAATATTTGAGTTCTGACTTTAAACTCAGAATTCTGACTGACTTTAAACTCAGTATTCTGACTTTAAAACTTAGAATTTCTGAATTAAAACTCGAAATTTCTGACTTTAAACTCAGAATTTCTTACTTTGAAATTCAACATTCGGACTTAAAACTCAAAATGTCTGACTTTATTCTCATACTCGGACTTAAAACTCATAATTTTGACTTAGAATTCAAAATCTCTGACTTCATTGTCATAATTCTGACTTTAAAACTTTTAATTCTGACTTCATTCTCATAATTCTGACTTTAAAACTCTTAATTCTGACTTTAAACTCAGAATTCTGACTTTAAACTCAGAATTCTGACTTTAAAACTTTTTTGAATTAAAACTCGAAATTTCTGACTTTAAACCTCAGAATTCTGACTTCATTCTCATACGTCTGACTTTAAAACTCATAATTTCCGACTTTAAACTCAGAATTTCTTACTTTAAAATTCTAAATTCTGACTTAAAACTCAAAATGTCTGACTTCATTCTCATAATTCTGACTTTAAAACTCTTAATTCTGACTTTAAACTCATAATTCTGACTTTAAAACTCATAATTCTGACTTAATACTCACTAATTCTTCACATTTATAACAATAACGCTAACTTGTCATTATAATTCCACTTTATGGCTAATATAATAATCATAAAATATTACACAATATTGCACACAATAAGGCCGTGTTCTCTGTCTGTAAATAGGCTTCTGATGTATATTTAAGTTGTTTCCCGCCTCACAAAAGAAATAAAAGTAAGACTCTCTGTGAATCAAGTAATTCTCTTTCATGACAGCTCTAATTATACATGCACGCTGAAGACATGAATAATCAAAGTGAATATTAAATTGGGTAAATAATAAATACTATGAAGATTAAATAAGAAAAGGAAATTCAGTTTGTTGCAAATATATCAAAACGTCTTTTGAATTCATCTTGGAAGTAAGGAAGTATTTTGTCGTTTGAGGAATGTTAATATTTAATTCAAATAGTCGTCTGTCTGCAGGTTTTATATTTCACTCATATTTCTCTGATTGCGGAGTTCTTTGATTGTGATCCACTTAGATCTTATCACTGTGTCTGGATTTAGTTTGTCAGTGTACACGCTTTTCAATTCTGATTAAATACGATGAAGTTCCTGGGAAAAAAACTCTTCTTTGAAGTGAAACTTCATGAGTTTTCTTTTTGAAGTGACAGCGTTTGTTTAGTTCAGCCGTCGAACCGATTTATCTCATAATTGTTTTTCAAGACCGTTTAACTCGTCTCTCTGATGCTTTTTTTTTTTTTTTTTTTTTCGTCTATTTCAGCTCTGCCAAAGGCTCCTGGCAGCCCGGTGGTCACAGAGAGAACTGCAACAAGCATCACACTCACCTGGGATTCTGGCAACCCCGAGCCCGTCTCCTACTATATCATACAGGTGTGTGACGGACACACAAGCACATGTGCACTTTTTACACTTTTTATTAACCGCTTATATATATATAAAAACAAGTAAGACTGAAATAAAACCATTTTATTTCTTTCTGAGTGGTGTCTTTGCCTCGTCCTCTCCAGCACCGCGCCAAAGGCTCTGAGGATCCCTACAAAGAGATCGACGGCATCGCCACGACGCGCTACAGCGTGGGCGGCCTCAGCCCTTACTCCCACTACGACTTTCGCGTAGCGGCCGTCAACACCATCGGGCAGGGCCCGTCCAGCGACGCGGTGGAGGCTCGCACCGCCGAGCAGGCCCCGTCCTCGCCTCCTCGACAGGTTCGTGCGATGGCGTAAGCCCCCCTTTCACACCTGGCGTTAGCATTCGTCCTTCTGTCACCACATACTGGATCTGGCTTACCACACCCCCCATAATTCGTGTCTGACTGTGCATATATGTGTCTGATGTCAATGTGTGTAATGTGACGGCGACAGAAAGAATAGAAAGACGGCAGAAACGGAGTTAATCAAAGCTCTACTCGCGCTGCTGTAACATGAAACGCGAGTTGAGAAATCACGAGAGTCGCGGTGTCGTTATCGGAGCAGTGGCCGCAAATAATGAATGAGCACTAATTAGTGTAAAAAAAACAATTGTGAAACTGAGGAAAACTGTCATCTGATGACCGTCTCCAAATATGTTTTTTTTGGATCGGATCAGAGGATACATTCAGGATGGATTCGGACCACGATTGGATCATAGCGCTAAAAATGGCTTCCTTCAATCTTTAGCTTTCTCATGGAAGAACTGTGACTCTCTAAGGCAGGGGTTCTCAAAGTTTTGATACCTGAGGGCCAATTTAGGAACCCAACATTGGACTGAGGGCCACCAAAGGAAAAAAAACGAAAACAGAAAAACAGAAATAAATCCCATTTGTAATCATTTTAATGACCAGATTGCAGTTCTACAGTTTAGCGTTAAGTAATATAAGCGTTACTATAAAGTAATTTAAGCGTTAATGATGAGGAGATGCCTTGAACTGACTCTTTCCATGGGATTCCCTGCTGTAGCTTGGAGGGGGAAAGATGTTATCACCTCACTAACGTGGTACTGCAGCGTCTGGTGCTGATATTTTTATAATAACGCTTTTTATAATTTACTGGGTAGTTACCCAGTATTTTGGCCATTGTTCTTACCTTCTAATTACAGGTTAAT
Organism: Microchirus variegatus; assembly: GCF_963457635.1. Classification (NCBI taxonomy): domain Eukaryota; kingdom Metazoa; phylum Chordata; class Actinopteri; order Pleuronectiformes; family Soleidae; genus Microchirus; species Microchirus variegatus. The sequence continues at coordinate 15,924,272 of NC_139824.1, forward strand.
ACCAAGTAACACATTTCTGTTACCATATATTTACTGGGTAAATAGCTAGTAATTGGGGGCTGTAGCTACCTGCTTATTACCAGCTTATAACCCAATAATACACTAAAATTCACCATATAGAAACCAGGTAAATATACCCAGTATTTTTGTTTACACTTATTGGTCTGTATCCAGTAATGTCCAATAAACATTTGACAAGCTTAGTAGCTCCTGAATTAAAACTATCAACTGTAATTCATCTCTGGGCCGCCAGAAATGTTTCTGCGGGCCGCACTTTGAGAACCAATGCTCTAAGGGCTCCAGGGTGTGACCAGTGCTGACTTTGCGGCAGTGTTTGAATAAGAAATGCAAGATAACGTTAGAAATCACAAAAAAAAAAAATCACCACTTCTGCCCCGTCTCACACGATGCGCCGCTACCTGCTCGCTAACAATACCTCGTCCTGTTTATTCTCCAGGTCAGAGGTCGCATGCTGAGCACAACAACAGCAATCATCCACTGGGACGAACCTGAGGAGCCCAACGGGCAGGTGGTGGGTTACAGAGTCTACTACACCTCCGACAACATGATGCCAGTCAACCAGGTGTGTGTTTCCCTGTTTGCTTCTGATAACTGCGCGGTTGCGCCCGCGTCGTCTGCTACGGCTGCGTTCACGCATCGTAATGCCCGGCTGTTTGTTGTTGTGCAGTGGGAGAAGCTGATGGTGCGCAGCGCCAACTACATCACCATTCAGGGTCTGACCCCGAACAAGACTTATTACATCAGAGTGCTGGCCTTTACCTCGGTAGGAGACGGACCGCTCTCACAGGACCTGCAGATCATCGCCAAGACTGGAGGTAAGAGACGGGAGTGCAGGGACGTGGTCGTCATAGACCTCAGGATTTAATCGATCTGGATCAGAGTAAAACGGCCTCAAATGTTTAGAATTAGGGCTGTCAAATTAATCACAGGGTAGCTGTGGATTAATCACGATTAATTACCATAGGTAAATATGCCAGAAATATTCTAATTTTCTCTTATATTGTTGTAGGAACGGAGAGATAAATAAAGTATGTGGAAAATATAAATGTAAAGAACAATAAAATACTGTAAATAACTTTTTTTTTAAAAACCTATACAAACTTGGTAAAAAATAAACATTACATTGTAAAGAACCCACATTATAAGACAATATAAATATATAGAAAAACTAAAATACTACAAAATAAAAAGTATAGAAGTTAAATAGTTTTCTTGGGGGTAATAAACCCACAGCAGGAAATTCCTCATCAGCACCTTTGAAGCACTGCTTCTACTAGTTAGCGTTAGCGTCAGCTAGCATTCTGACGCTAATGTTAGCTGCATTGTCCCCTAACCCGGGTACGGGGATGCGGCTGGTCACGGATGCATTTAGGCAACGGCCCTCAGGCTCCGAGTGTCCGGTGCCCCCCTATCGGCTCGGAGCCCCAAGCAGTTGCCCGCCGCCTTGCCTGTTCATAAACTGCACGTCTACCCGTAGGGCAATGATCGTGAGAAAGTGCGTTAATGCATTCCCACTTGTTGCAATACGTGATTTAATCACGACGAGCGTGTTCCTGATTGGATCTTGTTTTTTTCCTGTCACTCTAGTTCCATCACAGCCGTTACAATTCAAGGGCGAGGCCAAGTCTGAGACCAGCATCCTGCTGTCCTGGGTAGCCCCGCCCCAAGTGGGTCCCGACAACCAGATCACGGGATACGAACTGGTCTACCGACGTTCCGACGAAACAGAGGAGGTAAGAACGAAAGCGAGGAGGGGGGGAAATGGAATTTGCTGTAGTTCGTTGTCTTCACGTCCGCGCTGTCCTCTTGTCGTTTCACGTCCCGCTCAGAAGAAAATAAGCTTCGAGCCGACCGCGTCCTACCTGCTGAAGAACCTGAAGCCTTTCTCCACCTACACCTTCCAGCTGGCCGCCAAGAGCAAGCACGGGATCGGGGCGTACACCAACGAAGTGTTGATGGACACGCCGCAGACGCGTAGGTCTAACTGCACACACTGCTGCACGGACAGTTGTTTGGCGTTGTCACAAAAGGAGGCGTAATTAATCTATAATTAACTGATCTCAGATGTGATATAGCTTTAAAAATATAAGAGAATCAGTAAAAAACAAGGTAAGAAGTCAGTGGTTTGTAGATAGAGATGATGATAAACGTCACGGATGAAGCGCTGAGGCTTGAGCAGATATGGGAAGGTATGTTTGTGTGTGTGTTGAGTCAGTATTTTTGTAATGCATCTCTTTTAAGCCATTCATTCATTTCCATTACTCGAGCATTTCTACCGCAAGAAAAAAAAAAAAGGTGAAAAACCCGATCATTGTTCTAGTCACAGGACATTCACTTCTCCAGTGTTTTGTTTTCATTTTATGTTTCTTTGTCTTCTGTTCTCTGTCTCTTTGTCCGCTCAATTTCATCCCCATTTTTCCACGGCAAACCTCACCTCACCTCCCTCACTCCTCCAATAACAACGTCACACACACACACACACACACACACACACACACTTACCCCCAAAACAATCCCTACTGTGCTTCCTCAAAACTGGCCGACCAGTTCCTTCAGCACCCCCGCAGGACGTCGCGTGCGCGAGTCCGACCTCTACCAGCGTCCTGGTAAGTTGGGCTCCGCCTCCTCCGGAGTTTCGGAACGGCGTCATCACGGGATACGCCATCCAGTACTCGACCACGGGGGGCAACAAGACGACTAAAAGAGTGGACGGGATCCCTCTGGAGAGTTCCCCGTATGCGCTGGAAAACCTGGAAAAATGGACCGAGTACGGCATAACGATACGAGCGCAGACGGAAGCAGGGGACGGACCGGAAAGTTTGCAGCTGCTCGTACGCACAGAGGAGGATGGTATGTTCCAAAAAACAAAAAAAACCCACCCATACCTGTCTTAGGATGGTCCGCCCCACTAACAAAGCAACCGAAACTAACAGTCCTTCAAGTCTAAAAGGACGGTGCATTGTCAGAACCCTCCTGTGTGGAAAAACCTCCTCTTTATTCCTCGTTGTTCCTTCGTAACCAGCAGAAAAACCTCTAACATCTGGGAAAACCTCACCGCTGCTTTCTCTTGCAACCCCAGCAGCAGTCTTTTCAAATCAGCCTCCTTTTTTCCTCACTTTTCCCCTTCTGTAATCCCCTCTTTTTTGGGGGATGCTTGGGATTTCCCTGGCATGACGTAACAATGTTTCCCACTAACGTTACTTTGGCCTTACCACTCGTTCGGCCTCTTCTCAGTGATTGCTTTGCAACTATTTGTCTTTTAGTTAACTTTTTATCTCGGTATTGACAGAAATTTGTGATATTTTTTCTTGATAGACCCCAAACTCTCCACTGAGAATGTTTTCCTTCTCAAGTGCTCATGTCTGGGTTAGTGCGATAACAAAGCAGTGGCTGGAGTGTTTTCATTCAGGATTTTTATGTTGTTTTTTTTGTAAGGGGGTTAGTTCTCTTTGACTGGCAACAATCCTTTTTCTCAGCCATTCTTATCTTTTCCGTACATTTGCCTCTTTATTCTCCACTGCTTTTTCCTCCCATGTTTTTCCTCAAGCAATTTTATATATTTTTTTTTTACTTTTTTCCAAGACATCAAAACTGTCTTGAAGGCGTATATTGAGTATTTTTTTTTATCTGCCCCCAAAACCGATCTATTTTTCTTTTTTCCATCTTAAACACTGAAGGACTTTGACGTGACTGTCCGTCATCTGTGATCCTTGACCTCTGTCCCAAAATGCATCATTCTTTAGTTCCAAGTGGTCCTCCGCGAGGAGTTGACGCAGAGACCGTGAACGCCTCGGCCGTTAGGGTGAAATGGCGAGCGCCGGCGCCCGAGCGGCAGCACGGTCAGATCAGAGGCTACCAAGTCCACTATGTGAGGATGAACTACGGCGAGCCGCAGGGTCAGCCCTTCATCAAGGACATCCTCATCGACGACTCGCAGGTAAATAAAACCCAAAGCAACATTAGATGTGATTAATTCTAGATCACCACTAACACATAGGCTCACACTATATTTATTTATTTATTTATACCTGCCTAATACATACATAATTAGAGCTGGAATGATTATTAATCGATTACTAAATTAATCGTCAACTATTTTGATGATCGATTGAATCGGTTTAAAGCTTTTTTCGTGATTAAAACAAGATTTCTGATTGTTTTAGCTTCTTAAATGTGAATATTTTCTTTGTTTCTTTGCTCCACATAACAAAGAAATCATTAAAACTGAATCATTTTGGTTTGTGGACAAAAACAGCTCTATACATAATACATACATTATGATTTAGTTGAAACAAAAGACAATCTATTTTAGATTTGTATCCCACATACTGACAATTGTGTGTTTCTATTATTTTTCTCTCCTTTCTCGATGTCCTGCCATCGTTCAGTGGGACGATCAGTACGATGACTCAACTGAATACGTGAGTAAACCTTTCATTTAATACTAATAATCATAATAAAGCGCACACAGTCGATGAGTCATACCTGTGAGACTGGAGCTTTAAAATCACCCAGGACCAGAACGAGGACTTAAAACACAGAAAAACCTGGAAATCCTGTATTCTGCCCACGATTTTTTTAATAAAGCAGCACTGGAGAAAACAATTAAAACGAACAATAAGAATAATCTGTGGATATTGCCAAAATATTGTGTTTATTTATTCTCTCCTTGGGGCAAACAAATGACGAAGAGTTGTATTTGCGGTGTTGAGATTGAGACCGTTGTGAATTAGCGTCGAGTGTCTGTGGAGGTAAATGAGATTTGGAGATTTGTCGAGCTGATCACAAACCAGCGAGAATCCCCAGTACATTTTTTTCCAGAGAGCTGCAGCGGCTAATTGCACAAAAAAAAAGGAAAGAAAAGAGCTGAACTCTCTGTACTGTCTGATAATTATAGCGACAAAAAAAAGCCACATAATTGTCACCAAGGGTGCACCTTTTTGACTTGGGTTTAACCTCGAAATGTTGCTATTAGATCAAAGTCTGTCTGCATTGGCCTGAGGCCACACACACACACACACACACACACATTCTTGTACTTACTGCATACTGAGGACCATCATTTCCACTTTATAAATCAACATAATTACAAATATCTACGTCATCTACAAAGAACTAATGGTTGCAGTACCATAACATGTCTGCAGGTGGAGCCCCAGAGCAAAAAGGGGTGGAAAACTTTTTCTTTTTTTTTTTTTTTTTTGGTCCAAAATTTTGCTAAAACTTAACTTATACCATGTCGACCAACATTTTTTTTTAAAAATTGACCAAAAATGTTTGGTCCAAAATTTGAAAAAAAAATTTTACCCAAAATTTGAAAACAATTTTTTAACCCAAAATTTGAAAAAAAAAAATTGACCCAACATTTGAAAAAAAAATTGACCCAAAATTTGAAAAAAAAATTAACCCAAAATTAAAAAAAAAAAATTGACCCAAAATTTGAAAAAAAAATAATTAACCCAAAATTTGAAAATAAAAATTTACCCAAAATTTTATGGCCAAAAATTTGACCATAACGTCCTATGTTGTCCAAAATATGATTTTTTTTTGACAAATTGAGTATAGCATGTTATAGCAACCTAAGGAAGTGATTTCAATGAAAACAAAGTGAGGACCGGCCAAAATGTCCTCACTCCGTAAAAATGACCTCACTTTGTTGGTTAAAATCCCTCACTGGTCCTCAGTATGCCACAAGTACAAGAACACACACACACACACACACACACCAAGTAGCTGCTTTTGACAGCTGACATTGCTTTGTTTTTGTGTGTGTTTCTCCTGCAGGAGGCGGTTCTTGGAGACCTGAGGGCAGACACTTCCTTCTCTGTGTCAGTCGGGGCTTATACCGCCAAAGGCGACGGTGCTCGCAGCAAACCTGTCACAGTCTGCACCGCCCTGCCATGTAAGAGGATATCTAAACTAGACTTTCATCGCAAACATACACTAACGTTCAAAAGTTTGGGATCACTTACTTCAAATGTCCTTATTTTTGAAGGAAAACCACTTTTTTTTCAATGAATATAACATTAAATGAATCATAAATACACTCTATACATTGTTAATGTGGTAAATGACTATTCTAGCTGCAAACGTCTGGTTTTTAATGGAATATGTACGAAGAACCTTGTCCTCATAGGAGAACCCTTTTAGGCTCCAGCCAGGTAGAACCTTTTTATAAAGGTTCCACCTGGAATCCTTTTAAAACCCTTTATTCAAGAAAGGGGTTTTAAAGGGTTCTCTGGATATAAAAGGTTCTTATTGGAACCATTAGTGTTACCAAGAACCCTTATTTCTAAGAGTGTATAGAGGCAAATTTCCAGTGTTCTAATGGAACATTGTGTTTGCTAATGGCGTTAGAAGGCTATTGGATGATTAGAAAACCATAGAAAACCCTTGTGCAATGATGTTAGCACAGCTGAAAACAGTTTTGCTGGTTTTTTGACCAAAGCAAAATGATTATTTTGAATGAAAATCATTATTTTCTAATCTCATCAATGTCTTGACTATATTTTCTAATCATTTTGCAACTCTTTTGATGAATAAAAGTCTGAGTTTTAATGGAAAACACAACAAAAATAGTATAGGTGACCCCAAACTTTTGAACAGTACACTCTTAGAAATAAGGGTTCCAAAAGGTTTCTTCTACAAGAGCTGAGGTTCTACCATTGCTTCTGAAAAACCCTCTCCCAAGAAATAGTATTTCAAGGGTTCTTGGTAACACTAATGGTTCCAGTAAGAACCATTTTGATCCAGAGAACCCTTTTATTATAAAAAAGGAGCCAAAAAGGGTTGAGACATGAGACAAGCTGAAGAACCTTATACGGTTCTACTAAGCACTTTTCTAAGAGTGTAGTGTAAAGCTACATACACCCACTAATGATTTTAAACTAGTGCATAGCTAATTATCATTACAGGCCATTAAGTCACTCTGTCACACCTTCCTCTGCCAGTAAAAAGCAATTTGGTGCCATATTGTGCTCTGCAGTTTTGCTCGAGGTTGTGAATAATGTATTTTGCAATTATCCTCTAATTACCTCGTCGTTATCTGTGTTGCCCTCTCCAGTGCCCGACAAGCCCAAACTGACGGTGAGCGCCGCCGACTCAGGCGCCGCTCTGCTTCAGTGGCACCCGCCGTTAAACCCGCCCACGCCGCTGCTCGGTTACCGCCTCACCTTTGGCCGCGTCGACGTCCTTCCCTCGACGGTGGTGGAGTTCCCCTCCAAGGAGAACCGCTACACGGCCCATGACGTCCACAAGGGAGCAAACTACGTCTTCAAACTCTCCGCCCGTAACAAAATGGGCTACGGGGAGGAGGCGGTGAAGGAGGTGACGACACCCGAGGACAACCCGAGTGGATACCCGGAAAACATATACTCGGAAGAGTCTTCTGCCACTTTCCTCCGACTGGCGTGGAAATCGGTGCCGCTGATTGAGCAAAACGGGAGAATCACAAAGTACTCGGTGCTCTATAAGGATATAAACAGTCGAGGGAACGCCTCAGAAGCGGCGGTGCCCGCTCCAGAGTCGAGCGTGTTGTTGGAGGCTCTGCGTGCCGATACTGTGTATGACGTCAGGGTGTGCGCGTTCACGGCTGTCGGCCCGGGGCCGTACAGCCCCGGTGTCCAGTTTAGGACGCAGCGTCTGGACCAAGGTAGGACACGCGCTCGGGTTCTAACAGCCCCGCCCATCCTCATTGCTCAGGATGCAAGACACGCTTAACACACACCTAATGTCCCACATGCACAGTCCGACACACAACATCTTAAGTGTCCTTTCTCATTGTCTTGTCACTGTAGTCATAATCCCAACATCATTTTCCCAAATCAAGGTAAGAGTCTTGGGTTTTGGGGGAGAGTTTCCCCCACTGTCTCTGTGTTTTGATGACACAGGTAAAGTCAGGTTTGGTCCAGCAGAGACATTAAATTACATCATAGAATACGTTTCATGTTCTGTTTGTTTTCTTCTTCCATTTTTTTTTTGTATCTTAGTTTTTGCAACCAACTTCAGAGTCAAAGCAGCCATGAAGACCTCTGTCCTCCTGTCCTGGGAGATCCGAGACAAGAATCCTGCCCAGCCATTCACTGTAAGTTTCTCACGTGTTTGTACTTAAATTGTTGTTAAAGCAGACCTAGACCGGAAGTTCCAATTAACACTGTTTTTTTTAGTGTGTATCTGCGTCATTACCTTGTTTACGAAGCCCTGAAGGTTCAAAACAAACAGTTCAGCCACTGCTGAGAACGCTGTGTTTTATTGTAATCTCGGGCTCAGCGAGATCTCTGAAAAAACCCGGTCCGGTTACGTAAACAGCGGTTCTCCTGAACAGCAGATCCTCCTGCTCCAGGCACTAGTCCGGGCACCTTCGGTTGCGTACATTGAACCGCAGAAGAAGAATAACGTCCGTTGTGGAGGTGTTTCACGAGCGACAGTGTCTTCAGACTCTGGGTCAAAGTAAAAAAAAACTGCGGCGGGGAGTCGTGACGAAGCTATTTTTAAACATTGTTAAAACAATGTTTTGATAATGAAGCGCAGTGCATCCACCGTTCCAGAAGGGGGAGCTGCGCGGGTGTGCTGATATGTCACTTCCGGGTACTAAATAATCACAACACAGTCTGTCTTCTCGGGCGAGATTTATGTCTGAAATAGCGCGGCTGACGAGAGCTTCAAAAAGGACAGATTTCTATGGGCTCGTTTCCAGCAACTAGGAGCATTTTTTGACCATAAAAACACGTTAATATATGTAAGTAGACCTCCATAACATATAGGATACTATATACTAACCACTCTGTGAGCTTTAAATTAAAAAACAATATTGCAAATGTGGCTCAACAAAACCCCCACCTGTGTCCAGATCCTGTATGGAAAAGGCCAGTCCGTGGAAGTGGACGGCAAACAGACTCAGAAGCTGATCAGCGGCCTGGAGCCGGACACTCAGTACTCCTTTCTGCTCACCAACCGGGCCAACAGCGCCGGGGGCCTCCAGCACCGCGTCACAGCCACCACAGCCCCGGACATCCTGAAGACCAAACCCACCGTGGTAGGGAAAACCAACGCAGACGGCATGGTGACCGTGCAGCTACCGACTGTGCAGACCACGGCCAAAGTCAGGTGGGTTTCTTCGTTGGTTTATCGGGAATGATGAGAGCTGGTCTGAGAACTGCTGCGAGAAGCCAACTGAAAACACAAAGATGATAATCCTTCTGATTCTTATACACTACTGTTCAAAAGTTTTGGGTCGAAATGTCCTTGTGCAACTCAGAAATGTTTTCTGTTTCTGTTTTTTAAATCTTAAAACTTTTATTAGCTATGGGATCAAGTTATTATTCCACTCTGAATTCAAAGATGCCAATTATATTTTATTTTGTACAGCCATATATATTTCAACATGGAGCAATTCCGTGTGAATTGTCGTCTTAGGACACACACACTGTGGTGTTTGTGCCCTGACTGCTACTGAAAAGGCTCTCGACCACTTTTTAATGTGTGTGTTTCAACGATGGTTTCCCAAAAACACAACCACAATACGGTTTGACTTAAGAGGAGATTGATATCTTTTTGACGTTTGCACGACAAATACATGTAAAGCATCCAACTTGAAACAGCTAGTTAGCCTGGCTGTCTGAAGGGTGCTCCATTCGATTCAGACACAGCCAGGCTAGCAGGCTAACTGGCTAGTTTCAGGCTGGCAGGCTAACAGGCTAGAGCCAGGGTAGCAGGCTAACCAGCTAGAGCCAGGCTAGCAGGCTAACCGGCTAGAGCCAGGCTGGCAGGCTAACCGGCTAGAGCCAGGATAGAAGGCTAACCGACTAGAGCCAGGATAGCAGGCTAACCGGACAGGATAGCAGGCTAATCGGCTAGAGCCTGGCTAGCAGGCTAACCAGTTCAAGCTAGGCTAGCAGGCTAACCGTCTAGAGCCAGGATAGCAGGCTAACCGGCTAGAGCCAGGATAGGAGGCTAACCGGCTAGAGCCAGGATAGAAGGCTAACCGGCTAGAGCCAGGATAGCAGGCTAACCGGCTAGAGAGCCAGGATAGCAGGCTAACCAGCTAGAGCCAGGATGGAAGGCTAACCCGGCTAGAGCCAGGATTGCAGGCTAACCAGCTAGAGCTAGGCTAGCAGGCTAACCGCCAGCCTACCGGCATCTTTAACTCATTCATTAAACAAGTCAATTAAAATAACTGATTGAGACGTGAAATGCTAATTGGTGAGCAGAGATGCTAGCATTTCTCTTTGTTTTCAGTCATTAAAGAAAAGAAGAAAATGATTTGATTTCCTTGAGTCTGAACTCTGCTTTCTGTGTTTCAGGGGTTACTATGTGGTGGTGGTTCCGCTGAAGAAGCTCCGAGGGAAGTTCCTTAATCCCTGGGAGGAACCCGATCATATGAACCTGGATGAGGTAAAAACGTGTAGCAGATTAACGCCAATAGCATCTATCACACAGTCTTGATTATACAACAATAATAGGGTCGTTATATGGTAATACTGACATTGAATCAATCAGAGTTCATTTATATAGCACGTTACAATATCTGTAAGTGCTTCACATAAAAAGAAAGAATAAAAAGACACTCAGTAAGTTAGCGGGGATAAAATACACAATAAAACAGTAAAGAGAAAACCAATAAAATAAGAAACAATAAAAATGTACAATTAAGAACAGAGGGAAAGTGTCCCAGTGCAGCTGGAGTTTAAAAAGCCATTCTGAATATATATAATAAATAAAGATGTTCTGTTCTATTCTTTTAATACTTTTCAATACATTTTTTATCAATTCTTTCTCAGCTTCTGAAAGAGATCAACGCGACGGGTGTCAGTCGTGCCCTTCGCGTCCGCAGACAGGCCGGCCAATCAGATCCCAGGGCGTACGTCAGCGCTCACTTTAAGACCCTCCCGCTGGAGTTTACGCTCGGCGACGGGCAAAGCTACGGCGGCTTCCGCAACCGCGCGCTGCAGAACGGACAGGAGTACGTGTTCTTTGTGCTCGGGTTGCTCGACCTCTCTGAGAATGTGAGTAAAAAAAAATAGAAACACATGCATTTAATCGATCGATGAAAACCAGCTAAGATTGTTATAATTTGCTGTAATGAAACCGTGTTTTCTCGCAGACCATGTTCGCCACGAGCCCTTACTCCGACCCCGTTACCTCGCTGGACGTGGATCCAAAGCCCATCGTCGACGAAGAGGAGGGCCTGCTGTGGGTGGTCGGGCCCGTGCTCGCCGTCGTCTTCATCGTCTGCATCGTCATCGCCATTCTGCTGTTCAAGAGGTGAGAGCTGTGACTCTGACACGAGCCCCCCGTTGTCCTCATTCTCAGGGAAAGTATTATTATATTTTATGGACTCTGTGCCGTTAAAAGCTAAAAATGTGCTTCTAGAACAGAAACAGGCTGTTGTGTTCCCATTATTTATGGAACGTAACCCATTACATTAAAGCATATTTATTGCTCCTCTGCACTGAGACAACGGGGGACAATTAATATCCCAATCTGTTACTAATCATCGCTGCAATTTAAGGTGATTTCTGTGTAATCTGTGAGCGCGCAGAGCAGTTAGGGTAAGATAACGTTTTTTCGCCCATCGGCGTTATTCATGATAATTTCTGGTCATTATGATAATGAGCGGTTGGTAATGCACATGAATAATTGCCGGGCCCTGAAGTGAAAGCAGAACTGTTAACCTTGATGGTAATAATCTTAAATTCATAAGCCCCGGTGTAACCTGTGCTGGTCGACAGACATTAATGTCTCACTTGCAGCAGAAATGTACTTTGTGATAAGCTGCCAGGATGTAATTATGGAGTAGGTGTCACAACTGCGGGGGAACGCCGGGTCATACTATGTAGGCGGGGGTTCGCGTTAAAACAGTGGATGAAAGCATCTGATTCTGTTTTACAATAAGTTCATTTTATTTTGTTTGTTTTTGTTTCAGTGATCGCGACAGAACGATGTTGTTCTTGATGTCTTTTTGAGTGGACACTAATGTGATTTATCTTTTTTTTTCTGTTCTTAATTACGCTGCTGCTGTTTGGATCCAGCAAACCTGACAGGTAAATAAACACCACTCATTAAAATTCCCTTCCGCCTTAAAGGGGTATTTTAATCTTGAAAAGCCTTTGCGAACAACACTTCAGACAATAAATCCCAATCGAGTCAGAATTACCCTGATGTTTCTTTAATGACTGCACAGTGAGTGTATTAAATACACTGTATTCACACTGGTTAAAGGGTGTGGACTAACAAGCACATTGTCAATACTCAGAGTAATAAATAGTGAACACAGCGTGGTGTTTTTCGTTCCGCTCGCCTTTTCATGTCACCGTTTCAAAACAAGAAAGGTGGTAATCTACGACTCAAAAGCTAAAGCAGCAGAATCACAGCCAGTCCTGTAAATGATCACCAGACTTGTCTCTGACGTTTAAATATTGAATATAGTGTGTCATTTCTGATGTTTGCTTAGTAAAAATCCGCCAAAGTTGATAAAATCGTTAAAAAATGACCTGCTATAAATATAGATTTAAACAATATTGGAGGCTAATGTTAGCACGCTACACAACAAAACACAGAATAATAGTTTGTTTTTATTTAGTATTATTTTAATGCCGAAATGTCACATATTTCATCTTTAAGTAAAACAGATGATATTGAGCTGCATCTAAATGATGTTTTAATGTGTTTTTGCAGAAAAAGAGCTGAGGCCGAAGGCAGAAAGGGCAGTTTCCCGTGCAGCAAAGCCATGTCATCTCACCATCCCACCGATCCTGTGGAGCTACGACGGATCAACTTCCAGACTCCAGGTTAGCACCGAAAAATAAAATGTTATTATATATAAATAACGTATATGTAAACACAAAACGCGATGTCGTTGGTCGTATTTCACTGAACAGGATTAAACCCAGTGTTGTTTCCCCTCTTTCAGCCTACCGTGTATCAGTGTACCGCGGCTATCGCCGTCTGTCAAGTTAGTCGGTCTTAGTCCACCGTAGATGTTTTTTCCCTCTCTTTCCTTTCAGTCTTTCTTTCTGGTCCATCTCCATGCCAACTAACCATCCATCCCCACATAGGAAGAAGCGGCTTGAATTGACAACATTTCATCAAAATGCCTCCGGAATACTTATTATTAACTAGAAAAGCACTCGGAGAGCGCAGACCTCCGCCAAGGCCCCCCCCCACCCCCCACGGATCACGGAGAAAATGTAATCACTCGTTTCTAGTCCCATTGCGGACGTTTGCTGAAAATTTCATCCAAATCCGTCCATGACTTTTCGAGTTATGTTGCTAACAGACAGTTAGACAAACAAAAACAAAACAACATCCTTGGCTGAGGTCAATAAAACCTTTTCATTTGTTCATGCTAAGGCTTTTTTTCTCTTCACCGGCAGTATGTATGTATATACATGCATATACTCGGGGGACATGTGCCTCAGTAACTTGAAATGGTCATTTAACAAAATAAACCAACACTTCCATTTGCTTCCTCTGCTGATCACAGACTGAACTAAACCGACGCCTCCTCTGTCAGTCCACAACTCCTAACATTTCCTTCCCAAAGAGTTCAAATGTGCACATATCAAAATGACTTCTTCTTCTTCTTCTTCTTCTTTCTTTTTTTTTTATCCCTCTGTGCTCGACAGGCATGGCGAGTCACCCGCCCATCCCCATCTCCGAGATGGCAGATCACATCGAGCGCCTCAAGGCAAACGACAATCTCAAGTTCTCTCAAGAGTACGAGGTAGGAATGCTGATGATACGTCCCTGAAAATATTTATCTTGGGGGGTTAAATGCATCCGGATTTGACGCAGATTTATCTTTGACTCATCGTATTCAGCTTCGATTTCAATAGCACGCGTTTTTTTTGGGGGGGGGGGGAGATTGTCTCTCGCCGTCTTCTCGTGATTTGTCTTGGTAGAGCGATACAAGATAAAGCACAGCGCATCTCTTTGCTGTCGTCGCGTTATCTGTGCAAATGTAGAAGTGAAATTGAAATTGCGAGCGGGTTAGAAAGAGAGTTGCTTATTACAGCAAGATGATTATCAAAGTGCACATTACTGTCCTCTGGTGAAGTGAGAAGAAATCAGAAAATAAGGACGACGCAGCAGACTCTGTGAAAGTTCTCCCTGGCAAAAAGAGGAACTTGATTACCATATTTTCGGGACTACATGTCGCACCGGGGTATTAGTTCACGCGTTAACGGCGTCAACGTTAGCGCATGACGCGTTTCCGACACCGGAGTCTAGGCACCGTTTACCAGTTAGCTCCGTTAGCTGCATTAGCTCCTTTAGCGACGTTAGCGCACCTACAGTGGAACTGGAGCGGTCTGTTTATTAAAGGAAAAGAGCAGCGCTGCAAATAAGCAGCGTACCTGTGTAACTGCGTATGTGTGCCTCTGTTTTTAAAGTTTAGCGTTACTTTAGAGACTCGTTTTAACAGTCGGGAGTCACGTAAACAAGACGTCACGCGCGTCTTTTTCCGGTCAGTCGTCATTGAAACGCGACATGCGTTAACGTGCGTTAAGTCGCGTTCCAGCAGCACGCTGTTCAAGAAGCCATCTTTCAGCCCGCGATTAGCCTTCTTTGTTTTTCATAGAATCGTCACAAATGTGGACTGTGCCCTCTTGTGGTCATAGGTGACATAGCAAATATATTTGATGTAATATATCAAAAATATCGTCACACTGTTAAAACAATCGCCTAAGTAATTTTTTTTTGCCTAAATCATCTCCTCATACCATCAGCCACCTATGGTAAAATCGCCTACATCCTCAGTTGATCAGATCATGTGATTTTACCCCTTTAAGATAATGGCCTATGTCAAGGGTGTGACTTAAGCGTGTGACTTTTGAGAGTTAGGCGATTATTTTAACAGTGTGACGGCGATTCTAAATATAGGTCACATGTCCAACCAAACTACTAAATAAAGTGCGACTTATAGTCCGGAAAATACGGTAGTTTTCTTCTTCTTGCAGCACAGCTGATGTGGAACAAAAAACAGCACGACATGGAGATAATAAAACGCCTCAAGTTTGGTCTTTCTGAACCCTTATGAAGTCGTATTTCGCCATATTTCCCTGGCTGTGTTGCAAATAACCCAAGCATTACAATGAACTCCGTGGAGATTTATTAAACGGGTATAAAATGTTGTCTTTTTTCCTTCTTTTTCCACTGAAGCCCTCTGGGTGAAAGCAGGCGACACGGAGCTTTAATTGGCAACCAGAAGAGAGAGAGAGAGAGAGAGACAGATTGTGTGTGACAAGAGACGCTTAGAGTGGAGGAAATATTATTCAAAGAGTAGAAAAACAGAAGCGAGGATGTTTAGGGAGAAACAGCGTTGGGAAAAGAGGGTAGGAGGGTAGAAGAGACAGTGAGGGAGAAGCTCTGTGTAATTGTGGTGTGAGTTGGAACCGCTCGGGTTGAGCCTCGCATTCTCTCTGCATGACTGTGCGCTTTGTTTTCGACGCTGAACCTTTAACAAGGCTAGAGAGAGAGAGAGAGTGATGGATGGATGGATGGAGCGGGGATTGAGGACGAGGAGAAACGAGCGAGGCCAGAAACGATTGCGGTGTAATAATCAGACACACATGATGCGAGCGGAAAGCAGACTCTGAACATACACACACACACGTATACAAGCGCTCATCCAGTACCACCCTTGTCCATTCCCTTACCCTAACCCCCCCCCCCCTTTCCGACCAAACCATAATTATGTGTCATAAAATATTCAGAATTGCTAAACTGCTCTGGCTCTCCCTCGTCTTCGTCCCTCTGCATTGACAGACCCTCGTAATGACCTCATGTCTGCCTCTCCCTGCAAAACAGTAATGCTTACACTGTAATTACCCTCCAGGAACTTAATGTGTTGGTCTAACACAACCATCCTTTTCTCTCCCAGAGAAAAATGTATGCTTTTATCATCTTTCCCCACGGCGGCCAAAGTGGAAAGTCCCTACCTCACTGTTGTTTCTAGAAATTGGAATATCACGTTCCCCGGCATTCCTTCCCGATATCAGCAAAGCCTTGTTAATTTTCAGATTATACTTGGTTTCATCTCATGTTGGCTGGCCCACGGCTCCTCACATAGATGGAATTGTCCAGTTCTGTTTTCTACATCACAATTTTCTGCATTTTGAAGGAATAATAATGTCCATTCCAACACTTTAAGTGGTAATACTCATAGTCTGTGCATGGTATTATGATATTATTACAGTACTGTAGTGCACACTACATCAGCGTAGGTTGTTTCACAAGTGGACTTTGATGTATTTATAATAACAGTCTTCAGTGTTTTAAAACAAAAATGGAATTTCCTTACTGTAATGAATATTTCACTCGCGTCCGCTGTGGCTTTTTTTTTCTCAGAACATAAAGCTCCTGACAGACAGGGAAAGAAAACATAGAAAACGGTAGACGTTACAAGAAATGAGTGTCTGTCGTATTTCTTTGTTCTTCGCTCTGACCTTGAGTTGTGTGTCTTGCAGTCCGTCGACCCCGGTCAGCAGTTCACGTGGGAGAATTCCAACCTGGAGGTCAACAAACCAAAGAACCGCTATGCTAACGTCATTGCCTACGATCACTCCAGGGTTATACTCTCCAGTATAGAGGGTAAGACATCATACGTTGGAAATCAGAACATTTTTAAAATGGTGTTTCGTCACTTTTTTATAATGTTGGGTGTTTATTACTTGCTTACACGGTTGCACGTACACTACCGTTCAAAAGTTTGGGCTGACCAATACAATTTTTGTTGTGTTTTCCATTAAAAGTCACACTTTTATTCATCAAAATGGATAGAAAATATAGTCGAGACATTGACAAGATTAGAAATAATGATTTTTATTCAAAAATAATCATTTTGCCCTTGGGTCAAAGAACCAGCAAAACTGTTTTCCTCTTATTAGCAAAGGATTAGCATTAGCGATTAGCATTAGCAAACACAATGTACCATTAGAGCAGTGGAAATGGGCCTCTATACACCTATGTACATATTCCATTAAAAACCAGATGTTTTTACCAATTTATAGAGTGTATTTATGATTCATTTAATGTTATATTCATGGAGAAAAAAAAGAGCTTTTCCTTCAAAAACAAGGACATTTTCTAAGTGACCCCAAACTTTTGAATGGTAGTGTAAAAAAGCCACGATAAAAAATGATCAGATACAGATCACGTCTCGCACTCCTATGGAAATGCTGCTCAATCATGCTGTCGCTTTATTTATAGCCCAGTCAATAATATGTTTCCATGATGCATCCATGCCCTTAGATTTGATCTTTTCTTAAAGGTCTAAAGTGAAAAAAAAAAATGGTCTCAGTCCTTTTCCTCAGTGCAGTGATTTGAAGCGCACTCACCCACCTCGGCCGGGAAAGACCCGAGGCAAAAGAAAGTGGCAGCTTGAGTGTGAGTGGAGACGGGGAGGCGTACGATAGGAGGGCCAGACCCAAACAGATGAGCCTTATCTGGGCAGAGCATGTGTGAGCAGCCCTTCCACCCCCGCCTGTCCTGGAGCCTGTCCTTCTCCTCTCCGCTTAGAAAACAGCTTAGACAACACTTATATACACACATATATACTCCTCAGCCTGTTCAGTCTAACTATATTCATGGGGACCATCACAAATTAATGCACAACTCTAACCTTACTTTAATATATACCTTATTCTAAAGCCAAAACCCCAGATTTAACTCTCCAGCAGATATTTAACGTCACAGGTTTCCGGAGGTTTTGGCCAGCTCCCAGTTTTTCGACCCCATGAATAACAGTAAAAATCAGACCACACACATATACGCTCATATAGATTCAAAACACATGCCCAGGACGTGCACAGGCGCAGATATACAGTATACATGCCTCCTTTACTCACAGCCTCCTCCACACATTTATGAACGCACAGTCTCTGCCAGGCCAGTGTAGCCACCGAGGGACGGAATAATATGTGAGTGTGAGTGTGCGAGTGAGTTTGTTTTATTTGCTCAGTGCTTCTGCTGCAGTCCCCTGCAATAAAGTTGGAGCACATCAAAGCGTTTGAGCCAAGCTGTCTTTTAAAGACTGAGGTTGATCAACATATGTTCAAAGCTCTTCTTACCATCTGTCCCCCCATCCCGTTTAAAAGAAGTTGTGTAAACACAACCCACACTCCTCTGTCACTTCAGTAAGTGTGCGTGCATGTGTAATGACGGCTCGGGATTCTATGATTTTTATGGCGCTGATTTGTTCTCATAATAGAAGAAGAATCTGTTCCAGGAGTTCCCTCCTCATTGACTCCCATCTTTTTAAATGTAAACTACAGAGCTAAAACAATGAATTAATCGATTACTCAATTAATTGTCTACTATTTTGATAATCCATTAATTGGTTTCAAGCTTTTTTTTATGATTAAAACAAGATTTCCGATTGTTTTAGCTTCTTAAATGTTAATATTTTCGTTGTTTCTTTGCTCCACATAACAAAGAAATCATTAAAAACTGAATCATTTTGGTTTGTGGACAAAAACAAGATCTTGGAGAACATCATCATTTCAAGGTTTGACAAACACTGATCAGCATTTTCTGGACCAAACGATTAAAGGTGAAGTAAGTAGTTTATAGTGACATCTAGAGGAGAGGCTGAAATTTACAACAACGAACTGCTCCTCTGCTCACCCCCTCCCTTCCCTGAGCGCTATGTATAAAAAACTGGATTTTGGGTCATATAAACCCATAAATACTACACAGTGTCCCTTTAAATAATCGACAGATTAATCGACTACGTAAATAATCGTTGGTTGCAGCTACAGTAAACTATTATCAGGCGTCATTTCAGGTGAATCAGGTTCACGGCTGAATGCACGTGCACACGTCCGTGTGCGTGCGTGTTTGAGCTGTGACTCAGTGATTTTTTGGGATTATGGTATTAGGGCCCAGATGAGCAGGACTGATCCTAAATCAAACGCACACTGACGCTCTCTCACATCTCACAAATACACACACACACACACACTCACATACACAATCTCTTCCCGGACGAGCCGTGTCAGCCGAGTCTTACACCGAGACGGCCTTACAGTCATATTGCCATTCAGAGAGACACATCCAGAGTATGCTCAGATTAGGGCACGTGATCGTCTTAGCATGTATTATAAAAACAAGACGGCCGAACAATCCAACAGTAAAGGACGCTTTGGTCTGTGAAAACATTAATCTCTCTGCCGGGACCTCACATGATCCACACTTTTTATTACTGGGATATAAACCTTTTTTTAATAATCCACAGAGATAATTTTACTGTGAATCAGAATATAAGGTTCGTGTTTGTGTGGACAAAGAGAGATATTGAAGCCTAATGCCATTCATCATAGAGGGTGTTTTTTTTATTTTATCAGTATTTCCAGTTCTTGTCTTCAACGCTCATTTCCGCCCATTCAAATTCATTCTCTTTCTCATGTTGCACATCCATCCATCCATCTTCTAATGCTTTATCCTCCACATGAGGGTTGCAGGGAGGCTGACATAGGGCGATAGGTGGCGATAGATCACCAGTCCATCACATAGAGACAATTTAGAGAGTCCAATTTACCTAATACCCAAATCTACATGTCTGGACTGTGGGAGGAGACTGGAGAACCCAGAGAAAACCCATGCACACACATGAGAACATGCAAACTCCATGCAGAAAGGCCCTTGGGTCTTTTTGCAAACCACTACGCCAACCGTCCTACAATCCTTTTCCTTCACCCTCCCCTAAACTGCACTCTCTCCCTCGTGTTTGCAGGTGTTCCGGGCAGCGACTACATCAACGCTAACTACATCGACGGCTACCGTCGTCAGAACGCCTACATCGCAACTCAGGGCTCGCTCCCCGAGACCTTCGGCGACTTCTGGAGAATGGTGTGGGAGCAGCACACGGCCAACATCATCATGATGACCAAGCTCGAGGAGAAGTCGCGGGTAAGACTGAACAAGGCAGGGAACGAAGCAGCAGCAGCACCACAAAGGGGGCAGTATAGCTTGGGACTGGCTTAAATACAAGGGTGGTAGGGTGTAAAAAAAATAGGGAAAATGAGAAGAGTGAGGTAGAACAGCCATTCAAATCCCAATTATGCGTTTAGCTCAAACGCTACACAGCCCCAATGGAGCTCTTGGACAAGGTCGTTCTTTTCCATTGCGACGCAGAAGCCACGTCTGGCACCAAATCGCAGGTTTGTGACCCCAAACTTTTGAACAGTAGTGTATGCTGGAAAATGAACTATCATAAAGAGAGACAGGAGAAGTAGAGGACTGTGGGTCAACTGGTTTAAACTCGAATATTACACAGACTGAGGACTTAGTATTTGGGAGCCATTTCGTGTTGGAAGAGACACATTTTTGTGTCAGTACAATTCGAAAAATGATGCCAAGAGTTGGCCGAAACAACCAAAACGAACGGCGTAACCTTGTCATGAACTCGGCTCCATATGGCTCCATGAGTCCAAATGTCTGGACTTTGCCGCTGCACTCGTGCAGACTCGTGGACTTTTGCGGGCACGTTGCTGAGGGTCGTCCAAACCCCATAATTCATCCAGTCCACGAGGGGCCTCAAACAGACTTTCCGCAGACCTCCAGAGAGTCCGCGCGGGGGTCTCAGACTTTACCAGACTTTAACGATTCCATTACCCAGGCTTCATGTAACACAGTGTCTTGTTGGAAAAAAATATTCAAACAATGTCCATATATCTGTTAAAAAAGTACACATTTATTTGGATTCAGGTCAATCATTCACTACAGTCAGGCATGAGGAAAAATAGGAATGAGTTTAGTATCAGGAGGAATTTTTTTTTTTAAAGATTACAGCAGATTAAAACTGCGAGGAGAAAATAGATATTAGAGTTATATAATAGTAGAATGGTATGCAGTTGATTTGACAGCAGTGGAGATGATGTACTGTACGAGACCAGGGAAGGGAAGAGTGTTCATTATTTAGGAAGGACAGTAGAGTCCAGGTGGGCTTTAAGAGAACAGGATAGAACATGTCGCGTTGTACAAAAATAGCCTGTGTAGAATAAACCCGAAAAAGGCCGCACAGACAATGAGTCGGAGATTGTGTAAGACCAAGTGAAAAGTGCCACGGGTTAAGTGATGGGATGGCACACGGAGTACAGCTCAGCAGGGGGTCGGTAATGGATGAGAAAATCATTTGGCTCGGCGGGCGTTTCGTTCACTGTTGTTAGAAGAATCTGATATAATTAAAATGTCATGTAGGAACAAAATGAGCGCGAGTGGTTTGAGATGTGAGTGCTGTCCTGTCCTGTGCTGTGCTGTGCTGTCAGAAAGTGATCCTTTCCTTTCCTTTCTGTGCTTCTTCTCCTTTATTAACCTTGTGTTTGAACTGTTTCCTTCTTCCACTTTTCCAACTGTTTCTGTTGTGTCTCTTTGACCCTCAGATGCCCTCTTATTTCTACTCTAAGGCAAGACCTCTCTTTCTCTCTTTTCCTAATCTTTTTTTATTTTTTAAAGTGCAACCACACCTCTCATGGTTTCCTCCTTACCTTTTCAATGCACTGCCCTTTTGTTCCTGTTGGTTTCTTCCACCTCCTCCTCCTTCTCTCTCTCTCTCTCTCTCTGAAATAGCCGGTGGATAAAGTGAGAATTGTTGTTCATCTCACCGCAAGGCATTCATAATTAACTAGAAATCGGTTTATTCTAACCACAGCGGTTCAGAAGGAGTGCACATTATTGTCTCCAGTTTGCATGGTCACACCCACAGCTGTTTTTCCTCTTTTCCTGTTTTGGTGTCGTATAATCGTGTAATACGCAGCCATAAAAGAGTGTCATTCTTTATACCCTGGTTATATAACCATAAAGGTTATATTGTATGGCTTTTTTGGGGGTACCTAAGCTGGTATCTCAAGAACATGACGATTTTCTAGTTCGTAAAAGCCATAAAGCAGTTACGACGTTCGTTCCGAAACATCGTTAGATGTTA
Source organism: Microchirus variegatus (assembly GCF_963457635.1). NCBI lineage: Eukaryota > Metazoa > Chordata > Actinopteri > Pleuronectiformes > Soleidae > Microchirus > Microchirus variegatus. Next base: position 15,946,215 of record NC_139824.1, read on the forward strand.
ATTGTAAGGGGAGAAAAAAAAATGCCTATGTATCTCCCGCTTGAGGGGGATGAAGAAAATGATTTAATCTAACACTTCTCGACATTGTGTCATTATGGGGGTTTACACTGCAGCGACACAGATGATCACAGATGGTCCCACTGTGGGAATCCTGCCAGCATCCGCTCGTTTAGCACCAGTCACACCATACCAGAGACCAACTGTTGTGCTATTAGCCCCATATATTCATGCGATCATAAAGTATTTACTGCGTAAAGGGCAAATCAACTCCGCCCAGTGTCTCGTTTTTTTTTTTTTTTTGAGAAAATGCCAAGAAGTGGGCTGAGAGCCTCTCAATCACTCACACAGGCAGTGGAGAGAGAAAGGTGACATTTATAAAAGGGGGAGGAGTCTGACGCAACAAGCCTCGCTCTGATTGGACAAGAGGGTGATGCACGAGTGCACTAAAGGCCCATTTATACTCCCATTTTCGTCCATGTCCATCACACCTCTGTGCGTCTTTTCGTTGATATAAATACTTCCTCTAGAGGGGAGTGCAGAGCACCAAGGAGTAGGCGTCAACACACATGGCGACAATTACAAAGCGTTATTTTTATTGTGCTTGATCCAAACGCAAGCAGATTTCGCGGAAATGTAAGACGTCTAAATGTACAGTAAATCGACCCATTAATGGGGAATGCCATTGGACTATTGACTCTATACTGCCCCCATGATCTCTGCCGGTATTGCTCTATTTCGTCCGCCACCGTCAGCTCACCTGACAGACGAAATTAATGCATGAACGAATTCAAGTATGAACGAAAAGTCTCCGTCTCATACAGTATAAATGGGCCAAATTCGGTAAATTTGAATGCAGTAGCTGGTGTTTGACCAGAGAGAGGCAGTACACTTTTATCACAACATGTATAATTTCACGACTTTACACCAAATTGGGAATATTTCTGCCGGGCTCAGCAAAATAACCTGACTTAGATACCCGCACACTGCCACTTTAATCGTCGACAGCCTTATATGGACGACCGTTCTTGTCTCATCAGTGTCTCAAGGTCTGGTGGGACGACAACAAGCAGTCGAAAAAGCTGTAATTACAGCCTGAACGTCGCGGGCCAAAACGCATAATCCCCAGTCTGGAGCAGTGGAATGCAGATCGAGCCGAGCCGAGCTCTCTGCTGTCTTTGATGAGGACTGGAGGGATCAGCACATAACATTTGGTTTGGCCTGATTCTGCCAAGGCCCTCCTCCTCCTCCTCCTCCTCCTCCTCCTCCTCCTCCCCCCTCTCTCTTTCCTCTCCTCTGGGATTTTTTTTCCCTCTCACATCTGTGGTCTCTGACGCTGAACTGAAAAACTACAAATATGACTGCTTGAAACAGGGGGAATTTGAGGTGTTTTTGGTGCTCGGGGGGATTTGACGTGAAGTGTAGGGATAGCTGAAGTGGAATATACCGCGATGTAGAAGCGTCGTCAAGCATGTGAGTTTTAGGCATCCCTAGACTTTTCTCAGCGCTGTGGTGGATCCTGGAGAAAAAGCCCACCAATACAGTATTTGTTACAACTTAGAGCTTAATCTCACGCCCCAGAAAGCAGAATTGTCTCTTTCTGTCTGTCTCTCTGTCTCTTTCACCGCACACACACTGGATTATCTTGACTGCATATGCACATTTTGCAAACCTTCACACACTGATTTCGACACTCCCCCTTCTCCTTTGTGTGCACATGCACGTGCATTGCAGTGCAGCCACGTCCAGAGTGCACCGCACACCTCACTGCTTCTCCCCTTCTTCCCTTCCAGGTGAAGTGTGATCAGTACTGGCCGACCCGAGGCACGGAGACCTATGGCCTCATTCAGGTCACTCTGCTGGACACAGTGGAGCTGGCTACCTACTCTGTCAGGACCTTTGCTCTTTACAAGGTACTTGCTCTGTGCAGTGAAGGGTAACGAGTTCGAAAAAGTGCATCTGTCCGTTGAAATATTCATGCATTACCGGTTTGTGTGCAAAGGCGCTTGAGTCACTGTGCAGGGTTTTGTGACGCAGCACGACAAAAAGAAGCGTTATTGTATATTCTTGATCATTTAAATTAGATTTAACGCTATTTATTCAATTTTATTGGCCCATGTTGTTGTTTTATTTTTATTTTATTTTATTTTTTTATTAGTGCTGGGCACGTTAACCGGAGCGGAGTCTGGACTGGAGTCCAGGCACCGTTTACCAGTTAGCTCCGTTAGCTGCGTTAGCTCCTTTAGTGCCATTAGCGCGCCTACAGTCGAACTGCGTTACTTTAGAGCAGGGGTCACCAACCTTTTTGAGACAGAGAGCTACCTTAAGGGTGAAAAATAATATGGAGGGCTACCATATAATATTTTTTGTTTGTTTACCATTTAAATGATTAATATTATGCATTCAACTGCATACACATTCATTCCAGTGCTTACTCCTAACGATTATCAGTTTTTATAAACAATATCAAAGATATTTTACTGAGCGATCATACGGATACATGCAAGTGAGGTGAAGTGAAGTGAGCCCGCGGGCACCGTATTGGCTGCCCGCGGGCTACCAGGTGCCCGCGGGCACCACGTTGGTGACCCCTGCTTTAGAGACTCGTTTTAACAATCAGAGTCATGTAAACATGACGTCACACGCATCTTTTTCGTCGGTCAGTTGTCAATGGAAACGCATCATGCGTTAATGTGCGTTAATGACGACTAGGCAGAAAAAGACCTGTGTGACCTCATATTTATGTGCCGCAGCACCAGAGTCCAGGCACCGTTTACCAGTTAGCTCCGTTCGCTGCATTAGCTCCTTTAGCGCCGTTAGCGTGCCTACAGTAGAATTGGAGCGGTCTGTTTAATAATTAATACTTTAGAGACTCATTTTAACAACCAGGAGTCGCGTAAACATGACCCCATGCGCGTCTTTTGGCGGTCAGTCGTCATGGAAACGCATCATGCGTTGATGTCGCGTGTGACGTCATGTTTACGTGTCGTAGCACTGGAGTCCAAGCACCGTTTACCAGTTAGCTCTGTTAGCTCCTGGAGTAAACAAACTGGAGTCTGTTTATTGAACAATTTATTTATTTAAAATGTCCAGTTGTCGCATTTACAAAAAAAAAAAATAACAGCATTTATTTAATTTTTTTTACCTTTTCTGTTACTTTTCCAGAGCGGCTCCAACGAGAAGCGGGAAGTTCGTCACTTCCAGTTCACGGCGTGGCCCGATCACGGCGTGCCCGAACACCCCACGCCCTTCCTGGCCTTCCTGCGCCGGGTCAAGGCCTGCAATCCTCCAGACGCGGGACCCATGGTCGTCCACTGCAGGTGTGTGCACGGATGCATGAATCACGCGTGCACGCGCGTGTGATTCACGCGCTTGTTATTTGAGGGGAGTTTGTGAAAATGGAGAGCGCAAAGAGAGCAGTTGTATAAAGAATCATTGTGAGGTCCAGAGCTGACACGAGATTGACCAGCCATTCAGCAAACCTCAAACCAGCGGCATTCCTTCCTTTAACAACCTCCATCATCTCACAGATTTAAAACAGCGGCAAAACTGTTTGTGCTGACCCTATTTTATTTTTTTTTTTTTTTTTAAACAAAATTGTTGATTATTTACCGTTTAAGCCTGGGTTCATAAGTTTATATTGAAATGAGCTGCCGTGTGGAGTGGCGGTAAGATTGTGCATGTGTTGCATTATGATTCTGGAGACGGTCTTGGCACAGTGTGGAGCAGCAGAGCTGGAACGAAGCTCTGCTGTTTACTCTCTGCGAGGCGATGAGAAAACAGACGGTGGCACGGGAAACTTTGCTAGGAAGAATTAGTGAGGTATAGACGTAGAGGAGAGGAGGATTGAGACGGCGATGGAGTGTCGCGAGTTACTGTATGTGCCGAACGAGAGACGAGGGGGGGGGGTTCAGATTCGGGACACGTTGAATGGAAATGATAAAAAAAGGAGAGTGGAGGAGCTGGTGTGAGAATGTCAGAAGGGTGTTTAGAGAGAGAGAGAATGAAGAGGCAGGAGGAGGTGAAAAGGTTGGCAGCTCTTCCTAATCTCCTGTCGCAGTATCTAACAGGATTATCAGTCAAATTTAATTATCCGGGCACAACTCCATTATATCGTGTCTTAACAGGGAAATCTCACGTCCACACACACACAGGTATTAATTTAACTATATAAGACATTTTTTTATTCATTTGCAGAAAAAAAAAACATGCTTATTCAAGACGTTTCAGGTACCAGCGCAGCAGAAATGTCAAGTGTTTGGGTGGACGGCTAAAAACGTATTATATTTCCGTATTGTCAGTCGATAGGAGACGAGACGATATCTGCGTTAATGCTGACTCGTCGCTGATGTCAATTTCAGCTCTTTTTGCTGGAAATGCTGCCGGCTGGCATCTTTTATGAAAATCTTATTTAGTTTATTTAGGCACAGTATGTTTGAGCTTCTGCAAGTAGAAGAAATAACGACGTGTTCCACATTTCGGAGCCCAGGTTTTTTATGAGAAAATCACATCGCATCGCCATCTGTTTCCTCCACAGCGCCGGAGTGGGTCGCACGGGCTGCTTCATCGTGATCGAAGCCATGACGGAGCGGATCAAGCACGAGAAGGCGGTGGACATCTACGGCCACGTCACGCTGATGCGCTCGCAGAGGAACTACATGGTGCAGACGGAGGACCAGTACATCTTCATCCACGACGCGCTGCTGGAGGCCGTGACCTGCGGCAACACCGAGGTGCCGGCGCGCAACCTCTTCTCCTACATCCAGAGGCTGACGCAGATCGAGACGGGGGAGAACGTCACCGGCATGGAGCTGGAGTTCAAGGTGAGAAGGTTTGATCCGCGAGGTTTTTCGGGGGCTGATTTATACGACGGCTCGCGAAACCAATTAATGATAATAACGGTGACGCTCGCTGGACCATGAAAGAGAGTTACCTGAGTTACAATGGGACCTCAGACCTCAGGGTCAAGTGCACAATAGTGTTCCTGAAGTTGGAGCTGTGTTATTTAGTGCCTGACTGATGTTCTGTGAAGCTAATGGTTCATCCTCCTCCCATGAAGACAATACAGAGACCAAAATGACATAGAACATGTTAATTATAGAGCTACGCTGGAGCAGAGTGAAGATACTGTAGCTGACAGGTTTCTATGATTTGTGCTGAGCTAAGGGAAAACCTGCGTTTGTAGCTTTAGGGGCGGGGCTACGCTGGATGCATGAGCAGTGGTGTGGAACGTCTTGCTTTTTTACGTGCATCTCAAATGCTCTTTTTGGATTTTCACCATCGTTTTTAAAGTCTGTATCTGTGACAAACACAACACACGTCAATTTTTGCAGTTCCTTCAATCCCTTCTTTTTTTATTATGAAATCTTTGCAGGATCAACAATAACAGATGTGCAGCTTCATACTGAAGAGTCCTGGCCTTTAGTTGAACGCAGAGGAGGAATTAGCATATTTAAATGAACAGCAGTTAACCCATATATTAGTCATTAAAATGAGAACGAGAAATCTTTCAAGAACTTGTTTAAAAGTGAAAATGCTATTGTTTTATTTGATTTATTTGGAAAATACCAAACTAAATTCACTGTTTTATTCCCAAATTTGAGCTATAATTTCACTAATCAAGAGATTATTATCCTATACTATCTTTTCTATTTATTTATTTATTTATTTTAATTAGTAAATTTGAAAATTTATGGATAACAATAATCATTTTTAGCGTTAAAATATCATTTTGGTTAAAGAGTTTCTGGTGTATTCATCATATTAAATAAATATAAGCAATTATTTTGATTAGAGCTGAAACATTTAATCGATTACTAAATTAATCCTCAACTATTTTGATAAACCCTTCATCGGTTTGAAGCTTTTTTCATGATTAAAACAAGATTTCTGATAGTTTTAGCTTCCTAAATGTGAATATTCTCTTCGTTTCTTTCAATTAATCGAGAGAATAACCCGCAGATCAATCGATTATGAAGATAACGGCTGGTCGCAGCTCTGATTTTGATCATATTTCCTTATGCTGTTCATTTAGAGCAGCTGTGGCTTTGGCTGGTGATGATTATGATGTTTTAAAAGTGTGAAAACACACGTCTCAGCCTCGTGTTCGTCATCATTCGTCGGTGGAGCAGTTTAGAGCAGCTCCTCTACTCTAACCTCCTGCAAGAAAGTGAATAAAAGCAAAAATATTCATGAAGTAACATTCAATATTCATCGCATAATGTTGAGTTTGATTACATTTTGATGTATAGCAGTGCCAGATAATGCAAAGAAATAAAAATAAGAGAATGAAGTAGTTTATCATTCATTTTGACCCTGAACGTCTGGGGTTTGAATGTCATTCTTGAACTTCCAGGTCTGTTCAGTAGCTGCTGAAGAACAGCCTTAAATTCCTGACCTTGACGACCACTGAACATGCTTTTCCCTGCGCGTTGAGAGTTCTACGTGTTCATTACGGGCGGCTGGATTAGAAGAGGGATTATGGGATTGTGCCTTTTCAAAAATCCAAGGCTGTAGGAAAAGGAAAAAAATGTTGTAGTTTTGAAAGTTTGACGGGCAGATGTGGAATAATCAAATAATCCGGGTCAATTAGAAGTCGAATCAGGAGCGTTTCATTCATTCCTCTTGTTATTATTTAGTTTATACCAAGATTTATTTGTTTGGTCTGGCTGGGAGAAAATAGAATCAGCTGTATATATATATATATATATATATATTGAAAGTAGGCTTAAAAAATTCCCTTCAGAGAGGCTTTATGTCTTCTCAGACGCTCCGAGGGCAAAGTAAACACAAGGCCACTCGGAGCGATCTCCGCGCTCTGGCATTCCCGTCCTAATGGAAGCTGCAGCCTCCGCCAGAACGACAATGAACGGAGCGGTTTGCTCGGCCTCAGACTGATGTCAAACACATGCCGCCGTCGTTCCAAGTCGCCAGATTTTCATCTCGCCGCGTCGTCTTTCCACCTTCATCAATAAAAACTCCACAATGGATGAAATTTCTTCAAATGAAACGACAGAAATGTGAAGCATGTGTGTGTGTGTGTGAGAGCGAGGGGGGAAAGAGAGCTGTAATTCAACACACTGTTTTGGTTTTCGTTGGTTGAGTAAAGTAAAGATTGCTGCCAACAGGGCACGGTTTGATCCAAGCTTAACAGATGCTGAGTATAACGGCACGAATCGAACGCGTGGAAAAGATGACTTTTACCTGGTTTTATTGATAAGAACCCAAAAGGAATTACAGAGGAAAGTAAGTGGGGTTCGGAGATTTTTCTAAAATGAACCGGTGAACTTTCAGTGTGGGATTTTCCACTCGGGTCTGTCTGCGAGAAAAAACCAGCCACTGCCGCTTCTCCCACGGCGCTCCGGTAGCCACCGACGGTCGTGGCCGGGTTCACGAGACCCCATCGTTTCTCCCCAGAGTCTGTGGTTTCCCTCTCTGCACAGTCTTTGTTGTTCTGCTTGGGTTTTTACACCAATGTCATCCAATGGTCGAGTGTGAGGGAGAGTGTACAGTGTACTGTCTGAGTGTGTGTGTGTGTGTGTGTGTGTGTGTGTGTTCCAGGGTTTTTTCAGGATCAGCCGCGGTTCACATGTGTGCGTTGAGACAGTGTGGGGCCTTGTGGTTTCCTGTACCCCTCCACTCTTGATTTTTCGTCTTCGTCTTCTTCCTCCTCCTCGTCTCTTTCGTCTCGTTCCTTTCCCTCCCTCCTTCCCTCTTTCCTTCCTTCCTTCCTTCCTTCCTTCCACCGCCGCTCTTGTTCTGTCGAGCTCGTCTTTGTTTATTCAATTGAAGACGTCTGCTTTAATATCCTCGGGCTCGCAGAGTCGGGCTGATTTTCTAATTACAGTTGTCCGGCGAGGGAAACCAATCCTCGTGCTGAATGCATTTAAAACGAAGACCTGAAATCGATCTGAACTTCACCTTTGATTTTGCTTCCTCTCATTTAATCTGTCCTCACTCTCATTACTACGGAAGAGGATTAGGGCCACACGGGGAAAACAAATTTGAGTTCTGACTTTAAACTCTGAATTATGAGATATAAAGTCATAATTCTGAGAATAAAGTGAGAAATCAGAGTTTTAAAGTCAGAATTCTCCGAAATAAAGTCAGAATTCGGAGTTTTAAAGTCAGAATTCGGAAATTTAAAGTCAGAATTCGGAAATTTAAAGTCAGAATTCGGGAAATTTAAACTCAGACTTTAAACTCAGAATAAAGTCAGAATTCTCAGAATAAAGTTAGAATTCGGAGTTTTAAAGTCAGAATTCTCAGAATAAAGTCAGAATTAAAGAATTCTCAGAATAAGGTCATAATTCTGAGTTTTAAAGTCAGAAATTCTGAGTTTTAAAGTCAGAATTCAGAAATTTTAAGTCAGAATTCAGAAATTTGAGCTCATAATTCTGACTTTATTCTGAGAATTCTGACTTTAAACTCAGAATAAGTCAGAATTCTGAGTTTTGAAGTCAGAATTCTCAGAATAAAGTCAGAATTAAAGAATTACCAGAATAAAGTCAGAATTCTCAGAATAAAAGAATTATCAGAATAAAGTCAGAATTTGGAGTTTTAAAGTCAGAATTCTGACTTATTCTGAGTTTAGAGTCAGAACTCAAACATTTTTTCCTGTGTGGCACTAATCCCCTTCCGTACCTGACCACTCAGACTCATACCTTACAGTTTCTTCACGTGTCGGTCACAATGACTTTGTTAAAATTGTTGTTTTTTTTGTCTTTTTCTTGTCTTTCTCCAGCGTCTGGCCAGTGCCAAGGCTCACACGTCGCGCTTCGTCAGCGCCAACCTGCCGTGCAACAAGTTTAAGAACCGGCTGGTGAACATCATGCCCTACGAGACCACGCGGGTTTGTCTGCAGCCAATCAGAGGAGTCGAGGGCTCGGACTACATCAATGCCAGCTTCATCGACGGATACAGGTCAAGAGAACTCCTAGACTTTAAGAAATACTCTGTTGTTCTTATATAGTAATTAATGCGTGTGTGTGTGTGTGTGTGTGTAGGCAGCAGAAGGCCTACATAGCCACTCAAGGACCGCTGGCTGAAACGACAGAGGATTACTGGAGGATGCTGTGGGAACACAATTCCACCATCGTTGTCATGTTAACCAAATTGAGAGAGATGGGACGGGTACGTAGTAATGTGCACACACACGCACACACACATTCTTGTACTTGCTGCATACTGAGGACTGGGTTGCTGACAAAGTGAGGACCAGCATTTCCACAATTACAAATATCTCCTTCATGAATTACATCTACAAAGAACTACTGGTTTCAGTACCACAAAATGTCTGCAGGTGGAGCCCCAGAGCAAAAAGGGCCGGAAAACTTTTTCGTTTTTTTTTTTTTTGGTCCAAAATTAGACAAAAACGTGATACTATACTATGTCGTCCAAATTTTGAAAAAATCTTCATACTATACTATGTCGTCAAAAATTTGAAAAAATCTTTGACAAAAAAAATGTTTTGTTTCAAATTTTGACAAAAAACGTCAAACTATACTATGTCATCCAAAATTTGAAAAAAAAAAATTGACCCAAAATTTTTGGTTCAAAATTTGACAAAAACGTCATACTATACTATGTCATCCAAAATTTGAAAAAAAAAATTGACCCAAAATTTTTGGTCCAAAATTTGACCCAAAATTTTTGGTCCAAAATATGACAAAAAACGTCATACTATATTTCATCCAAAATTTGAAAAAAAAAATTTGACCCAAAATCTTTGGTCCAAAATTTGACCCAAAATTTTTGCTTCAAAATTTGACAAAAACGTCATACTATATTTCATCCAAAATTTGAAAAAAAAAAATTTACCCAAAATTCTTGGTTCAAAATTTGACAAAAACGTCAAACTATACTATGTCGTCCAAAATTTGAAAAAAAATTTTTTACCCAAAATTTTAAAAAAAAACATCATACTATGTCGTCCAAATTTTTTTATTTTTTAATTTTTTTGACAAATTGAGTATAGCATGTTATACCAACCCAAGGAAGTGATTTCAATGAAAACAAAGTGAGGACCGGCCAAAATGTCCTCACTCCGTAAAAATGACCTGTTGGTTAAAATCCCTCACTGGTCCTCAGTATGCCGCAAGTACAAGAACACACACACATACACACACACACACACACACACACACACACACACACAGCGATGCAGCGCTCTGAAGTGCAGCCTCTGTTTATTGTTTTTGTTTTGCGTCGCAGGAGAAGTGTCATCAGTACTGGCCGGCGGAGCGTTCAGCCAGGTACCAGTACTTTGTGGTGGATCCCATGGCTGAGTACAACATGCCCCAGTACATCCTCCGAGAGTTTAAAGTCACCGATGCCAGGGTGAGGGCGCTTAATATTCACGAGAGAGAGAGACAGAGAATCACTGTTGATGTCTCTTTTTTTTAATAAGAATTTGACGTTTTTGGTTTTTTTTGTAGGATGGACAATCGCGAACGGTTCGTCAGTTCCAGTTCACCGATTGGCCCGAGCAAGGAGTGCCAAAGTCAGGGGAGGGGTTCATCGATTTCATCGGCCAGGTCCATAAAACAAAAGAGCAGTTTGGCCAAGACGGGCCCATCTCAGTGCACTGCAGGTAAGACCTGAGTCATTCACTCTGGACCTGCTGCATCACACTGTGTGTTATTATTAGACTAATGTCTAATGTCATTTATGACGATGTCATGGACTTCAGAATTCTGTAAAGTGAACTAAAAAGATTCAAAACTTTCACAAAAAACACGATCACAGCGACAACAAAAGACAAACAACACCATTAACAACCAAAGAGAAGCATCGACTGTCTCTTATTTAAAAATTAACCTTGAGACGCTGGTGGTAATTGACAATTTTCTTTTTGCTTTGTACGTGTATTATTATAATCTAAAATAAGTCTTTACATTTCAGTAGGTGGCGTTGAATAAAAACGTCGGCTCATCAAAGGATTTATCTGTTTGCAATTTGTACCGTGTACTGTCTTTTGTCGTCAGGAAATATGATTTGTGTGAGTGTACAGTTCACTTTAAAGAGTCAATAGAATACACTACTGTTCAAAAGTTTGGCCTCATTTAGAAATGTACTTATTTTTGAAGGAAAAGCACTTTTTTTTCAATGAATATAACATTAAATGAATCATAAATACACTAACTATACATTGTTAATGTGGTAAACAACTATTCTAGCTGCAAACGTCTGGTTTTTAATGGAATATGTACATATGTGTATAGAGGCACATTTCCAGTGTTCTAATGGTACATTGTGTTTGCTAATGGAGTTAGAAGACTATTGGATGATTAGAAAACCCTTGTGCGATGATGTTAGCACAGCTGAAAACTGTTTTGCAAAGGGCAAAATTATTATTTTTGAATAAAAATCATTATTTCTAATCTTGTCAATGTCTTGACTATATTTTCTATTCATTTCGCAACTCTTTTGATGAATAAAAGTCTGACTTTTAATGGAAAACACAACAAACATATAGTAGTGAGTATAGGTGAGCCCAAACTTTTGAACGGTAGTGTACGTGTGAACCTGCAGAGAGAGTTGAAGAAACATTCGGAGAAGATCTTTCAAGCCACAGGATGAGTAAAGTAAAGTATATATATACATATACTGTATATATATAGTTGTAAATATTGTTTCCTCTTGTCCACCAACAGTGCTGGAGTAGGCAGGACTGGTGTGTTTATCACGCTGAGCATCGTGCTGGAGAGGATGAGGTACGAGGGCGTGGTGGACATCTTCCAGACGGTGAAGATGCTCCGCACCCAGAGACCTGCTATTGTTCAGACAGAGGTAAAGCCTTCTCACAGTTATTTATTTATTTATTTATTTATTTATTTATTTATTTATTCATGAAATGATTAATGAATTAGTTGTCCACGTGCACGGACGGAAACACACGTGCACATGCCTCACAACATGCCTAAATAAATACATTATTAATTAATTAATGTATTCATGAAATAATTCATATATTAATTTATTTATTAATTATTAATGTATTTATTTATTTAAAAAAATAAAAACATTTAAAAAATAATAACAGCCAGGTATAGAGGCGTGTTGTGAGGCGTGTTGTGAGGCGTGTGGTGAGGCGTGTTGTGAGGCGTGTGGTGAGGCGTGTTGTGAGGCGTGTTGTGAGGCGTGTTGTGAGGTGTGTGGTGAGGCGTATTGTGAGGCGTGTGGTGAGGCGTGTTGTGAGGCGTGTGGTGAGGCGTGTTGTGAGGCGTGTGGTGAGGCGTGTGGTGAGGCGTGTTGTGAGGCGTGTTGTGAGGCGTGTGGTGAGGCGTATTGTGAGGCGTGTTGTGAGGCGTGTGGTGAGGCGTGTGGTGAGGCGTGTTGTGAGGCGTGTGGTGAGGCGTGTTGTGAGGCGTGTTGTGAGGCGTGTGGTGAGGCGTGTTGTGAGGCGTGTTGTGAGGCGTGTGGTGAGGCGTATTGTGAGGCGTGTTGTGAGGCGTGTTGTGAGGCTTGTGGTGAGGCGTGTGGTGAGGCGTGTGGTGAGGCGTATTGTGAGGCGTGTGGTGAGGCGTATTGTGAGGCGTGTTGTGAGGCGTGTTGTGAGGCGTGTGGTGAGGCGTGTGGTGAGGCGTGTTGTGAGGCGTGTGGTGAGGCGTGTTGTGAGGCGTGTGGTGAGGCGTGTTGTGAGGCGTGTGGTGAGGCGTATTGTGAGGCGTGTTGTGAGGCGTGTGGTGAGGCGTGTTGTGAGGCGTGTGGTGAGGCGTGTGGTGAGGCGTGTGGTGAGGCGTGTTGTGAGGCGTGTGGTGAGGCGTGTGGTGAGGCGTGTTGTGAGGCGTGTGGTGAGGCGTGTGGTGAGGCGTGTTGTGAGGCGTGTGGTGAGGCGTATTGTGAGGCGTGTTGTGAGGCGTGTTGTGAGGCTTGTGGTGAGGCGTGTGGTGAGGCGTATTGTGAGGCGTGTTGTGAGGCGTGTTGTGAGGCGTGTGGTGAGGCGTGTTGTGAGGCGTGTGGTGAGGCGTGTTGTGAGGCGTGTTGTGAGGCGTGTGGTGAGGCGTGTTGTGAGGCGTGTTGTGAGGCGTGTGGTGAGGCGTGTTGTGAGGCGTGTTGTGAGGCGTGTGGTGAGGCGTGTGGTGAGGCGTGTTGTGAGGCGTGTGGTGAGGCGTGTTGTGAGGCGTGTGGTGAGGCGTGTGGTGAGGCGTGTTGTGAGGCGTGTGGTGAGGCGTGTGGTGAGGCGTGTTGTGAGGCGTGTGGTGAGGCGTGTTGTGAGGCGTGTGCACATGCGTTTCCGTTCGTGCACGTGAACAGCCCATTATTCTGCTCTCTTCTTTGTCAAATAAGTAATAAATAGTGCGTTATTCTGCCTATTCTGCCTTCTTTAAGCCTTCTTCTCTCTCACTCTGCCTCCCTCTCTCCCTCCCTCGCTCCAGGACCAGTACCAGTTTTGCTACCGGGCCAGTCTGGAATATCTGGGAAGCTTCGATCACTATGCAACATAATCCCCGGGTGGCAGTCGGTCTCTCATGCCACATCCCAACCTAGTGCACTTTTTCCTCTTAGGTCACACGATGCAGCCCTGAATGAATGCATTAGGCCGCGATGTTTCTTTGAAGATTTGGACCACACCACACGCAGAGTGAAACCCAGAAACAGCACCTCTAACTGAGCCATAGCAACCACACGCTTTGACGAGGGTGTGTTTTTTCCTTCCACCCTCAGCCCAAACACGCCACCGGTCGGTCGGCCTGAAGACGCGACGTCATCATCATTTTTTTATTCCTTTCAGTGCTTTTTTTTGCAGAGCACCCAGATTTGCTTTTTACGTTGTTTGGGTGTGGAACTCTCACCCTCGTCCACCACCAGTGTAGCATCCAGTACACCGACGACCACAAAAAACACACAAAAACAGGAGCCAGCCACAGTATTTAGCCGTCACAGGAAATTTTGATTTTTTTTTTTCTACCACGAAGGAGACTGCAGATCTATGTTTGTGGGACTGAAAGAACTGGGACGTTTGAGCACCAGAGCATTGCCAACAGGAGAGTGGAAACACAGAGCACACACAGTATTACAACAACAACAACAACAACAACGCAAAGACACACAATAGTGTTTTGTTCTGTTTTGTTTGTGGAAATGGACTCATTTTTCTTGAGAGCGAAAGAGCGACGTTTCTACCATTATTATATAGTAATAATAATAAAAAAAAAACACCAGTTCAACCTTATGTGTCACGATTTAAGGAACTGAGAATTGGAGAGAAGTTTAAAAATGCATATAACACAAAGTAAAAACCTTTGTTTAGTTTTGTAGAAAAATAGAGATAAGTGATTTATTTTCTTTTTTCTTATTATTTTTGGCACGTTGTCCCCTCTGAAAGTTCTGTGTTTATCCAATGAGCTGATGTGTGTGTGTGTTTTTTTGGGGGGGGGGTTATTGTTGGCGATAAGGTTGTTTTTAAGTGTACAATCAATGATCACACACCACCACCGAGTGTCACTCGCTTGTATTCTCCAATCAGTCTCTAAAATCCGCATGCTGCACAAGATCTGGGCCCCGCGTGACGCCTCTGAGATGAGACCACGTTGTTTTTTTTATTATCTATCGAGCTCCTAGGCGCCCCCTGGCGGTCGAGTCCTAAAGAAAACACTCGCCAAGTTCTTCTAGTATTAACGAAAAAAACAAATATTTATGTGTCAAATAAGCTTCACAAAGATTTGTAGAAATTATGGGATGGGATATAGAGGGGGGGAGGAGGGTGAAAAAAAAAAATCTTTTTTTTTCTCACTGGAATGCTCACAATGACTTTTCTCTGTCTGATTCAGTGTGCAATAAGTAGATGTATTATATATATTTTTGTGTCGAGTCACTAACAGCGGTTATTAAGCCAGTGCGATAATGACGACGATGGCGATGTCGTTTTTTTTCCAGACACGAGGACGTGTCACACTTTGATGTGGTTCCATGTGTTTCACCGTCACCGTCACCGCCGCCCACCGAGGAGCGACCTCTCACCTCTTAGCTCCAAGTAGTTTTGTCGCCCGCCGTCGTCCTTAATGTGTGTCGACGCAACCAATGAATGATCGAAAAACGTCATAATTCAAACAGCATCTGATAAGTATTTTTGATTTTAGATTTCTAGTGCCTTATATTACACGCCTATTTTGATAATTATTACTTTAAAAAAGGGTTTTATGTGTATTTTACGTATGCGTGTTTGCGTGCGTGTGAACTGAATGTCGGTGTGTATGATTTTTTTGTTTACGTTACAGTTACGTGAAAAAAAGTAATCTCTTTGTACAGAGCAGCAGCTGCGTCTGATTTAAAACAACAAAAGCTCCAATTAGACGACGCTCAACGACAATAAAGACAGTTTGACGGTTATTATCGCTGTTGTTCGGGATGAGACAAAAACACAATGAAACGTCAACAGCTTTATGTGTACATACTTTACTCATGATTTTAAAACACGTTATTATCAGCTGGAGCAGACTCGCACTGACTCAGCCGTGTATAAAATCTAAATAAAGCCAAACAGCAGATCCTTTCTTTTGTTTTAAGGGGCAAACTTGACCTTCTCGACACCCGTCACGTAAAAAAATCAGTCATTATTAATCGTATTTTTGTGCTATTTTCTTACGATGTCTACAGTTACGGTACGTTTATTTTCGACGGAGGCTGAGCTCGGGGGGTTTTCCGGTTCGACGTCTCCAAACGACACATCGTCCTCTTTTGTATCTCCGTTAACGCTTCATAGAAATAATAATAATAAGGGATCGGTGACGTTTTTTTCCACCAACTTGCAGTAAAAAAACCCTGTTGTTGTCATTTTTGTATGCATGGTACCACTTTTGAGATGCCCCCCCCCCCCCACCTCCCCCCCTTTGGTCGCACCTGTTATGGGAAGACTTGCACTTTCTCTCTTTGTACTATGCACTAATACTAGTATCCTATTATCTCTATTAGCCCCCCCCCCCCCCCACCCCCAAAAAAGGAGTTTTACTTGAACTCAGCAAAGATGGACCCTGTAATGCTCACATGGTTGTGTATATGTAAATAACACAAAACACAGAGTAATTAAAATGCATAAGTATATGCGTTAATATGAATAAATACATAAATAAATAAATAGGTAAAGTATGAATAAAGATGATCAAAGAGTGATATGATAAACAGATGCACCTGAATTCACAGTTTTATGGCACAGCAGTGTGTGCAGTACATCACATTGTGGATTTCTTTCTTTTATTTTGAAAAGTTTCACAGCAAAGTGTTCTATTTTACCCCCGATGTATGATGTAGATGGATTAAACTGGAGTTTATAAATTGTATAAAAATGAAAATATGGTGGATCACTTACCTCCGACTGGTCTGTAAATGTAAACTTATTTCTTTTTCTTTTCTTTTTGGTTTTGTTTTGCTTTGTTTTCTGCTCCAAGTCAACAAGTGCTTTTTATTTTCTTACATTGGTTCTCGGAGTGCGTGAAAACCAGAAAACAGGTCTGTATGGATTTCTGTTCCTTGTCGACACAAGTTTCATTTGTTACAAATAAACTCAAGTGAAATGATTGCCAGAGTCCCTCTATATGTTCTTCACTCTCGCGCTGGTGCCTGAATTTTTCCAAAAAATGACGTACTACATAGTATAGTATTACGTTTTTGTCAACTTTTGGACCAAAAAAATGACCAAAAAAATTTTTTTTTTTTAAAACAATTTTTCAAAAAAAAAAAATAAGATTTTGGACGACATAGTATAGTATGTCGTTTTTGTCAAATTTTGGACCAAATTTCTTTTTCAAAAAATGGTCACATTTTGGAGACATAGTATAGTATGACGTACTACATAGTATAGTATGACGTTTTTGTCAAGTTTTGGACCAAAAAAAGATCTTTCAAAAAATTGTCAGATTTTGGACGACATAGTATAGTATGTCGTTTTTGTCAAATTTTGGACCAAATTTTTTTTTCAAAAAATGGTTACATTTTGGACGACATAGTGTAGTATGACGTACTACATAGTATAGTATGACGTTTTTGTCAAGTTTTGGACCAAAAAAATGTTTATCAAAAAAAAAGTAAGATTTTGGACGACATAGTATAGTATGTCGTTTTTGTCAAATTTTGAACCAAATTTTTTTTCTCCAAAAATGGTCACGTTTTGGAGACATAGTATACTATGACGTATTACATAGTATAGTATGACGTTTTTGTCAAGTTTTGGACCAAAAGAATGTCTTTCAAAAAATTGTCAGATTTTGGACGACATAGTATAGTATGTCGTTTTTGTCAAATTTTGGACCAAATTTGTTTTTTGTCAAGTTTTGGACCAAAAGAATGTCTTTCAAAAAATGGTCAGATTTTGGACGACATAGTATAGTATGTCGTTTTTGTCAAATTTTGGACCAAATTTGTTTTCTCCAAAAATGGTCACATTTTGGAGACATGGTATAGTATGACGTACTACATAGTATTGTATGACGTTTTTGTCAAGTTTTGGACCAAAAAAATGTTTTTCAAAAAAATTATCAGATTTTGGACGACATTGTATAGTATGTCGTTTTTGTCAAATTTTGGACCAAATTTGTTTTCTCCAAAAATGGTCACATTATGGAGACATGGTATAGTATGAAGTACTACATAGTATTGTATGACGTATTGGCAAGTTTTGGACCAAAAAAATGGTTTTCAAAAAAATTGTCAGATTTTGGACGACATAGTATAGTATGTCGTTTTTGTCAAATTTTGGACCAAATTTGTTTTCTCCAAAAATGGTCACATTTTGGAGACATGGTATAGTATGACATACTACATAGTATAGTATGACGTATTGGCAAGTTTTGGACCAAAAAAATGGTTTTTAAAAAAAATTGTCAGATTTTGGACGACATAGTATAGTATGTCGTTTTTGTCAAATTTTGGACCAAATTTCTTTCTCCAAAAATGGTTACATTTTGGACGACATAGTGTAGTATGACGTACTACATAGTATAGTATCACGTTTTTGTCAAGTTTTGGACCAAAAAAAGTGTTTTTCAAAAATGTTTTCAGATTTTGGACGACATAGTATAGTATGTCGTTTTTGTCAAATTTTGGACCAATTTTTTTTGTCCAAAAAATGGCCACATTTTGGACGACAGTATAGTATGACGTACTACATAGTATAGTATGACGTTTTTGTCAAGTTTTGGACCAAAAAATGTTTTTCAAAAATGTTTTCAGATTTTGGACGACATAGTATAGTATGTCGTTTTTGTCAAATTTTGGACCAATTTTTTTTTTCCAAAAAATGGCCACATTTTGGACGACAGTATAGTATGACGTACTACATAGTAGAGTAGGACGTTTTTGTCAAGTTTTGGACCAAAAAAATGTTTATCAAAAAAAATGTAAGATTTTGGACGACATAGTATAGTATGTCGTTTTTGTCAAATTTTGGACCAAATTTGTTTTCTCCAAAAATGGTCACATTTTGGAGACATGGTATAGTATGAAGTACTACATAGTATTGTATGACGTATTGGCAAGTTTTGGACCAAAAAAATGTTTTTTAAAAAAAATTGTCAGATTTTGGACGACATTGTATAGTATGTCGTACTACATAGTGAAGTATGACGTTTTTGTCAAGTTTTGGACCAAAAAAAAGTATTTCAAAAAAATTGTCAGATTTTGGACGACATAGTATAGTATGTCGTCAAACTCCCTGTGGGGAGATTCAGCAGCGCTGAAGGTGGTCCAGTGGACAAGGACGTCGCGTCACGGTTCACAACATCGTGGGTTCAAATCCCACTTCAGGTATGTGTTTACGTATATATATATGTGTGTGTCTGTCTGGGTGTTTCAAAAACAACAAAACAAAACTGACAAAACAACTTTCAAAAACCAAACTAAAACTCTCCGTTGCGTGCGTTCGCTTGCGTCATTTCAACTTCAACGAGGACTTCGATTTCTACGAGAACTTCAACTTCATCATCGAAGACTGCGACAATGAGAGGAATAAGCTAGCCCTGAAAAGGCTTGAAAAAGCCTCAAAGGCGCTAGCGGGAATTATTATTTTTGGACCAAATGAATGTCTTTCAAAAAAATTGTCAGATAGTATGTCGTTTTGTCAAATTTTGGACCAAATTTTCTTTCTCCAAAAATGGTCACATTTTGGAGACATAGTATAGTATGACGTACTACATAGTATAGTATGACGTTTTTGTCAAGTCTTGGACCAAAAAAATGTTTCTCAAAAAATGGTCACATTTTGGAGACATGGTATAGTATGACGTACTACATGGTATAGTATGACGTATTGGCAAGTTTTGGACCAAAACAATGGTTTTCAAAAAAATGGTCAGATTTTGGACGACATAATATAGTATGTCGTTTTTGTCAAATTTTTGACCAAATTTGTTTTCTCCAAAAATGGTCACATTTTGGAGACATGGTATAGTATGACGTACTACATTGTATAGTATGACGTTTTTGTCAAGTCTTGGACCAAAAAAATGTTTCTCAAAAAAGTTGTCAGATTTTGGACGACATAATATAGTATGTCGTTTTTGTCAAATTTTTGACCAAATTTGTTTTCTCCAAAAATGGTCACATTTTGGAGACATGGTATAGTATGACGTATTGGCAAGTTTTGGACCAAAAAAATGGTTTTCAAAAAAATTGTCAGATTTTGGACGACATAGTATAGTATGTCGTTTTTGTCAGATTTTGGACCAAATTTGTTTTCTCCAAAAATGGTCACATTTTGGAGACATGGTATAGTATGATGTACTACATAGTATAGTATGACGTATTGGCAGGTTTTGGACCAAAAAAATGGTTTTCAAAAAAATTGTCAGATTTTGGACGACATAGTATAGTATGTTGTTTTTGTCAAATTTTTGACCAAATTAGTTTTCTCCAAAAATGGTCACATTTTGGAGACATGGTATAGTATGACGTACTACATAGTATAGTATGACGTATTGGCAAGTTTTGGACCAAAAAAATGTTTTTTAAAAAAAATGTCAGATTTTGGACGACATAGTATAGTATGTCGTTTTTGTCAAATTTTGGACCAAATTTGTTTTCTCCAAAAATGGTCACATTTTGGAGACATGGTATAGTATGACGTACTACATAGTATTGTATGACGTTTTTGTCAAGTTTTGGAGAAAAAAAAATATTTTTCTCAAAAAAATTATCAGATTTTGGACGACATTGTATAGTATGTCGTTTTTGTCAAATTTTGGACCAAATTTGTTTTCTCCAAAAATGGTCACATTTTGGAGACATGGTATAGTATGACGTACTACATGGTATAGTATGACGTATTGGCAAGTTTTGGACCAAAACAATGGTTTTCAAAAAAATTGTCAGATTTTGGACGACATAATATAGTATGTCGTTTTTGTCAAATTTTTGACCAAATTTGTTTTCTCCAAAAATGGTCACATTTTGGAGACATGGTATAGTATGACGTACTACATGGTATAGTATGACGTATTGGCAAGTTTTGGACCAAAAAAATGGTTTTTAAAAAAAATTGTCAGATTTTGGACGACATAGTATAGTATGTCGTTTTTGTCAAATTTTGGACCAAATTTTTTTCTCCAAAAATGGTTACATTTTGGACGACATAGTGTAGTATGACGTACTACATAGTATAGTATCACGTTTTTGTCAAGTTTTGGACCAAAAAAAGTGTTTTTCAAAAATGTTTTCAGATTTTGGACGACATAGTATAGTATGTCGTTTTTGTTAAATTTTGGACCAATTCTTTTTTTCTCCAAAAATGGTCACATTTTGGAGACATAGTATAGTATGACAAACTACATACTATAGTATGTCGTTTTTGTCAAATTTTGGACCAAATTTGTTTTCTCCAAAAATGGTCACATTTTGGAGACATGGTATAGTATGACGTACTACATGGTATAGTATGACGTATTGGCAAGTTTTGGACCAAAACAATGGTTTTCAAAAAAATGGTCAGATTTTGGACGACATAATATAGTATGTCGTTTTTGTAAAATTTTTGACCAAATTTGTTTTCTCCAAAAATGGTCACATTTTGGAGACATGGTATAGTATGACGTACTACATAGTATAGTATGACGTATTGGCAAGTTTTGGACCAAAAAAATGGTTTTCAAAAAAATTGTCAGATTTTGGACGACATAGTATAGTATGTCGTTTTTGTCAAATTTTGGACCAAATTTGTTTTCTCCAAAAATGGTCACATTTTGGAGACATGGTATAGTATGACGTACTACATAGTATTGTATGACGTTTTTGTCAAGTTTTGGACCAAAAAAATGTTTTTCAAAAAAATTATCAGATTTTGGACGACATAGTATAGTATGTCGTTTTTGTCAAATTTTGGACCAAATTTGTTTTCTCCAAAAATGGTCACATTATGGAGACATGGTATAGTATGAAGTACTACATAGTATTGTATGACGTATTGGCAAGTTTTGGACCAAAAAAATGGTTTTCAAAAAAATTGTCAGATTTTGGACGACATAGTATAGTATGTCGTTTTTGTCAAATTTTGGACCAAATTTTTTTCTCCAAAAATGGTCACATTTTGGAGACATGGTATAGTATGACGTACTACATAGTATTGTATGACGTTTTTGTCAAGTTTTGGACCAAAAAAATGTTTTTCAAAAAAATTATCAGATTTTGGACGACATTGTATAGTATGTCGTTTTTGTCAAATTTTGGACCAAATTTGTTTTCTCCAAAAATGGTCACATTATGGAGACATGGTATAGTATGAAGTACTACATAGTATTGTATGACGTATTGGCAAGTTTTGGACCAAAAAAATGGTTTTCAAAAAAATTGTCAGATTTTGGACGACATAGTATAGTATGTCGTTTTTGTCAGATTTTGGACCAAATTTGTTTTCTCCAAAAATGGTCACATTTTGGAGACATGGTATAGTATGATGTACTACATAGTATAGTATGACGTATTGGCAGGTTTTGGACCAAAAAAATGGTTTTCAAAAAAATTGTCAGATTTTGGACGACATAGTATAGTATGTTGTTTTTGTCAAATTTTTGACCAAATTAGTTTTCTCCAAAAATGGTCACATTTTGGAGACATGGTATAGTATGACGTACTACATAGTATAGTATGACGTATTGGCAAGTTTTGGACCAAAAAAATGTTTTTTAAAAAAAATGTCAGATTTTGGACGACATAGTATAGTATGTCGTTTTTGTCAAATTTTGGACCAAATTTGTTTTCTCCAAAAATGGTCACATTTTGGAGACATGGTATAGTATGACGTACTACATAGTATTGTATGACGTTTTTGTCAAGTTTTGGAGAAAAAAAAATATTTTTCTCAAAAAAATTATCAGATTTTGGACGACATTGTATAGTATGTCGTTTTTGTCAAATTTTGGACCAAATTTGTTTTCTCCAAAAATGGTCACATTTTGGAGACATGGTATAGTATGACGTACTACATGGTATAGTATGACGTTTTTGTCAAGTTTTGGACCAAAAAAATGTTTTTCAAAAAAATTATCAGATTTTGGACGACATTGTATAGTATGTCGTTTTTGTCAAATTTTGGACCAAATTTGTTTTCTCCAAAAATGGTCACATTATGGAGACATGGTATAGTATGAAGTACTACATAGTATTGTATGACGTATTGGCAAGTTTTGGACCAAAAAAATGGTTTTCAAAAAAATTGTCAGATTTTGGACGACATAGTATAGTATGTCGTTTTTGTCAAATTTTGGACCAAATTTGTTTTCTCCAAAAATGGTCACATTTTGGAGACATGGTATAGTATGACATACTATATAGTATAGTATGATGTATTGGCAAGTTTTGGACCAAAAAAATGGTTTTTAAAAAAAATTGTCAGATTTTGGACGACATAGTATAGTATGTCGTTTTTGTCAAATTTTGGACCAAATTTCTTTCTCCAAAAATGGTTACATTTTGGACGACATAGTGTAGTATGACGTACTACATAGTATAGTATCACGTTTTTGTCAAGTTTTGGACCAAAAAAAGTGTTTTTCAAAAATGTTTTCAGATTTTGGACGACATAGTATATAGTATGTCGTTTTTGTCAAATTTTGGACCAATTTTTTTTGTCCAAAAAATGGCCACATTTTGGACGACAGTATAGTATGACGTACTACATAGTATAGTATGACGTTTTTGTCAAGTTTTGGACCAAAAAATGTTTTTCAAAAATGTTTTCAAATTTTGGACCAAATTTTTTTCTCCAAAAATGGTTACATTTTGGACGACATAGTGTAGTATGACCTACTACATAGTATAGTATCACGTTTTTGTCAAGTTTTGGACCAAAAAAAGTGTTTTTCAAAAATGTTTTCAGATTTTGGACGACATAGTATAGTATGTCGTTTTTGTCAAATTTTGGACCAATTTTTTTTGTCCAAAAAATGGCCACATTTTGGACAACAGTATAGTATGACGTACTACATAGTATAGTATGACGTTTTTTTCAAGTTTTGGACCAAAAAAATGTTTATCAAAAAAAATGTAAGATTTTGGACGACATAGTATAGTATGTCGTTTTTGTCAAATTGTGGACCAAATTTTTTTTCTCCAAAAATGGTCACATTTTGGAGACATAGTATACTATGACGTATTACATAGTATAGTATGACGTTTTTGTCAAGTTTTGGACCAAAAGAATGTCTTTCAAAAAATTGTCAGATTTTGGACGACATAGTATAGTATGTCGTTTTTGTCAAATTTTGGACCAATTTTTTTTGTCCAAAAAATGGCCACATTTTGGACGCCAGTATAGTATGACGTACTACATAGTATAGTATGTCGTTTTTGTCAAATTGTGGACCAATTTTTTTTTCTCCAAAAATGGTCACATTTTGGAGACATGGTATTGTATGATGTACTACATAGTATAGTATGACGTATTGGCAGGTTTTGGACCAAAAAAATGGTTTTCAAAAAAATTGTCAGATTTTGGACGACATAGTATAGTATGTCGTTTTTGTCAAATTTTGGACCAAATTTTTTTCACCAAAAATGGTCACATTTTGGACGACATAGTGTAGTATGACGTACTACATAGTATAGTATCACGTATTGGCAAGTTTTGGACCAAAAAAATGGTTTTCAAAAAAATTGTCAGATTTTGGACGACATAGTATAGTATGTCGTTTTTGTCAAATTTTGGACCAAATTTGTTTTCTCCAAAAATGGTCACATTTTGGAGACATGGTATAGTATGACGTACTACATAGTATAGTATGACGTATTGGCAAGTTTTGGACCAAAAAAATGGTTTTCAAAAAAATTGTCAGATTTTGGATGACATAGTATAGTATGTCGTTTTTGTCAAATTTTGGACCAAATTTGTTTTCTCCAAAAATGGTCACATTTTGGAGACATGGTATAGTATGACGTACTACATAGTATTGTATGACGTTTTTGTCAAGTTTTCGACAAAAAAAATATTTTTCTCAAAAAAATTATCAGATTTTGGACGACATTGTATAGTATGTCGTTTTTGTCAAATTTTGGACCAAATTTGTTTTCTCCAAAAATGGTCACATTTTGGAGACATGGTATAGTATGAAGTACTACATAGTATTGTATGACGTATTGGCAAGTTTTGGACCAAAAAAATGGTTTTCAAAAAAATTGTCAGATTTTGGACGACATAGTATAGTATGTCGTTTTTGTCAAATTTTGGACCAAATTTTTTTCACCAAAAATGGTCACATTTTGGACGACATAGTGTAGTATGACGTACTACATAGTATAGTATCACGTTTTCGTCAAGTTTTGGACCAAAACAATGTTTTTCAAAAATGTTTTCAGATTTTGGACGACATAGTATAGTATGTCGTTTTTGTCAAATTTTGGACCAAATTTGTTTTCTCCAAAAATGGTCACATTTTGGAGACATGGTATAGTATGACGTACTACATAGTATAGTATGACGTATTGGCAAGTTTTGGACCAAAAAAATGGTTTTCAAAAAAATTGTCAGATTTTGGACGACATAGTATAGTATGTCGTTTTTGTCAAATTTTGGACCAAATTTGTTTTCTCCAAAAATGGTCACATTTTGGAGACATGGTATAGTATGACGTACTACATAGTATAGTATGACGTATTGGCAAGTTTTGGACCAAAAAAATGGTTTTCAAAAAAATTGTCAGATTTTGGACGACATAGTATAGTATGTCGTTTTTGTCAGATTTTGGACCAAATTTGTTTTCTCCAAAAATGGTCACATTTTGGAGACATGGTATAGTATGACGTACTACATAGTATAGTATGACGTTTTTGTCAAGTTTTGGACCATAAGAATGTGTTTCAAAAAATTGTCAGATTTTGGACGACATAGTATAGTATGTCGTTTTTGTCAAATTTTGGACCAAATTTGTTTTCTCCAAAAATGGTCACACTTTGGAGACATGGTATAGTATGACGTACTACATAGTATAGTATGACGTATTGGCAAGTTTTGGACCAAAAAAATGGTTTTCAAAAAAATTGTCAGATTTTGGACGACAGTATAGTATGTCGTTTTTGTCAGATTTTGGACCAAATTTGTTTTCTCCAAAAATGGTCACATTTTGGAGACATGGTATAGTATGACGTACTACATAGTATAGTATGACGTATTGGCAAGTTTTGGACCAAAAAAAAAGGTTTTTAAATTTTTTTTTCAGATTTTGGACGACATAGTATAGTATGTCGTTTTTGTCAAATTTTGGACCAAATTTTTTTCTCCAAAAATGGTTACATTTTGGACGACATAGTGTAGTATGACGTACTACATAGTATAGTATCACGTTTTCGTCAAGTTTTGGACCAAAAAAATGTTTTTCAAAAATGTTTTCAGATTTTGGACGACATAGTATAGTATGTCGTTTTTGTCAAATTTTGGACCAAATTTGTTTTCTCCAAAAATGGTCACATTTTGGAGACATGGTATAGTATGACGTACTACATAGTATAGTATGACGTATTGGCAAGTTTTGGACCAAAAAAATGGTTTTCAAAAAAATTGTCAGATTTTGGACGACATAGTATAGTATGTCGTTTTTGTCAAATTTTGGACCAAATTTGTTTTCTCCAAAAATGGTCACATTTTGGAGACATGGTATAGTATGACGTACTACATAGTATAGTATGACGTATTGGCAAGTTTTGGACCAAAAAAATGGTTTTCAAAAAAATTGTCAGATTTTGGACGACATAGTATAGTATGTCGTTTTTGTCAGATTTTGGACCAAATTTTTTTCTCCAAAAATGGTCACATTTTGGAGACATGGTATAGTATGACGTACTACATAGTATAGTATGACGTATTGGCAAGTTTTGGACCAAAAAAATGGTTTTCAAAAAAATTGTCAGATTTTGGACGACATAGTATATGATGTCGTTTTTGTCAAATTTTGGACCAAATTTGTTTTCTCCAAAAATGGTCACATTTTGGAGACATGGTATAGTATGACGTACTACATAGTATAGTATGAC